>NC_140655.1:14682114-14828076 GCF_978046115.1 Saccoglossus kowalevskii | reverse complement strand
GGCGTACGTTATATATTATCCACCAATAACTATAAGCCATTGATTGATCACACAGTTTCTACGCCGTGTCTCTCAAAGGCAAGTCTTGCAGATGCTTACTGTTGTATATTTATAAAAACAAGCCATGTATGACACAATTATAATAATATAGTTGGAACACAAACATGTCAGATATGGATCCAGAAGCTGATGTTTAATTTTATGTCTGATCTTCAAGCGAGTACTTGACCATATTGAGAGATATTGACTGGAAAAGTTTGTTAAATACATCTCTATATCGATGACAGGATGTATAATGAATATCAAATTTGAACATAATCAGTCAAAGCATGTTGGAAAAATAGCACATTTTAAAGCAAAATGGCCGCCAGTTGGCTATTTTAAATCAGTTGGCCATTTTAAATGACGTGCATCAGGGTTCAATAATGTTTAATGTATGTACAAGGTTGAACAAAATCCAACTGTAGACAGCAGAGATCTGGTTGTGGAATGTCAGAAATGCTTGATTTTGAGTATTTTGTCTCACAAAAATGGCCGGCAGTCGGCCATCTTGAATCAGATCATGAAACAAATTGGTGTGCACATGTATAATATTATTTACGATGTACGTGTGAAGTTTGAATGTAATCGGTATAGGCACGTCTAAGACACAAGTCCGGCCGCACACACAAATGTCTATAAGTCTATAAGTTTTTTGACTGCGTCCAAATGTGAACAAATATGCATTTACCATTAGGTAGGCTATACGCCTATAACACGATTGCTGTTGACGATTCATTGCTCGACACAAATTCTGCAAAAGCAACATGTACGTGATTCTCTATCAATATGATTACAATTAAATTAACGAAACCATTTACATATATAAACTTGTTTCGAAATAAATAAACCAACAACAGTTTATGGTATCACTTCCTACCCAGACACATGAGCTGCAGGCTCCACTTAACATGTCAACTGTAGATTGTACACACAATAGGCTGGAGAAATAGGAATATTGCTGTGAAGGTGTGGGAGGTTTATGATTTTAAAATCATTTTTTTATCGTGAAGTATGATAGAATGATGACCAGTAGAGTAATGTTTATATTCAACGTAAATAAATCAGTGTCAGTTGTTTCTTTACCTCCAGACTTTCTATTTTCAAATGGCCAGAAAGAAAGTTGTAAACATTTGTGAGGAACTCAAACTTCAATACTGTATACAGGAGGAGGAGCAGGGGTTGGAGGAGGAGGAGGAGGAGGAAGAAGAAGAAGAAAAAGAAGAAGAGGAAGAGGGGGAGGAGGATGGAGAAGTAGAAGGAGAGCAAAGTGAGAAGGAAGAAAAGGATGTTTTAGAATAGGAACAGAAGGATACAGATTATAGAACGAAGAGGAAAAAAAGGAGAAGTAGCTGGGAAATATAGGAATATAAATAAAGAATAAGATAAATCAAAGATTGTTATATTCTATATTATTTTATATATATTCTTTGTACATATGTTAGACATTACGGGTTTTTGATGCACGTCATTTTATTTTCAGGATTGGATTCAAAATGGCTGACTATCGGCCATTTTGTTTTAATGAATGGGCTTCTAGAGCCATATCTCTGACATGCTTTGACTGATTATGTTCAAATTTTTAATATTCATTATACATCATGTCATAGATATACAGATTTATTGGTTTGACGATCCTATTCATAGTGGCCGAATGGTGGTCATTTTTGTGCTAAAAAAATCATCAAATATCAAGCATTTCTGGCATTTATGGATGGATTTTGTTCAAACTTATAACATACATTAGACATTACGTGTTCCTGATGCACATCATTTCATTTTTTTGATCGGATTCAAAATGGTTGACTGGCGGCCATTTTGTTTTAATGAATGGGCTTCTAGAGCCATCTCTGACATGCTTCGACTGATTATGTTTTAATTAATGCTGTCCCAGAGCAATATCTCTCAATGTGGACAAGTACTCGTTTGACGACCAGATACAAATGTCAATCATTTTAATGTTAAACAATCATCATAATCATATTCCTAACATGGTTATATTCCAGCTATATTACTATAAACAAAACTATATATCCTAAATTCGATAACTAACGGGGACTGTGCCATGCATGGCTTGTTTTATTTAATTTATTGTTCTGTAGTCAATATAAATTATTTGACATATAACCGTCCATACTTTACAGGGTGTTGTCATGTACTGTATTTGACAACATATACATTGACATTATTGCAATTAATAACTAGTTTATTTCTGTTTACAGTTTATATTTACAAATCACATTCCAGACTTATAGCAACAGAGCGTGTTGTGCTATTTTCACATTTAATGTTTTGGCATTAATTGTTGCAATATTGTTAATATTCCATTTCACAAGTTTTTATATCATAAATTGTTTAATTATCATTAAAATACCGATATTTGCTAGTGTAATAATTTCGAAATGCTATAGAAATACAATGCCGATAATACCAGCCTGGAAAGAAAGTAACAGTTTATACTTGCAAAATTCTGTGAAGAAAGTATGGCATAATTTGCAATATTTTATAAATAAGGTGACCCCCTCCTCAAATGCTATCTGAAAAAAACTGACCCCCCTCTTGATACTTCAGAAATAAGGAGCCCCCCTGGAATTTGCCGGCCCGGCCCCGGCTATAATAACTGATCCGTCCCTAAGCATATCTCCCGGCGTAATAAATTGGAGGGATGTTTTTTGGTTGACATTTTTAAAACTCGCATCACCAGCAGAATTAAATCCGAATAACAGTACTTCAAACTCGTTAAACAGGAGGACAGGTTCAAATACATTCGGACCACACATGACGCTCTCTGTCCCACAAAAAATGACAACTCACAAATCTATTTGAGAACTTGAATTCACACTGTTATTTATCAGTGGTTGTTTTTACGTTTCTATAGTTCAACTTGTTGTTCGGTTCAATCTTGTTGATTCTTTTCCGAGTCTGCTTCAATGCATCTCACTCAACGCCTTTGCTTGTTTGTATGTAATTACACAACACATTACGTTTTAGTAACTGGCCTGCCGATGGGGTTCTCGGGTTATTTTCCTTATATACAGTCTTTTGTAAGTATTTGTGTTGTTTTACTGGGTTATTTTGGCTTTTTGGGAGGTGTTGAGGCGCACTCTGATTTAATTATTGTGGCCTCTTGCATGAATAGGGTGGTGGGTATTTTCTTGCTGACGTATTTGTGTGTGAGGCGCCCACTGACAAGAACTTTAAATGTTTCATAACTTCTTCAAAAAAATGGTTTCATCAAGATTTGGTAATCCTCAGTAATAGTATTTTGTGCACTTTCGTCAGTGTATAAAGAGATGCATACAATTTACGAGTGATACTACTTATCACATGAAGGGTCATCAATTATTCTGCCATTTTCCCATTGAATATGAGCTATCGCTTTTTTGTGTCCATTTACTTTCTCAAGTTTGAAAAATATGAATTGGGGGTTCATATATATTTGTGACGGGCTTGAATGGCATGGCCTCTGTTTTCGAGCTGTTCAAGGCATAACAGCGTCGACTTCTTTTCCTGATACGCCTAATAAGAAGAAACGATGATTATATCATCATTGTTTATACACCCATTGTTTGAAAGTGCCACATTGAATTTGCCACTAGGCCCTGAATTATGTAATGAAATTCACATATTCTGCGTCTTGCAGACTGGATTTTTTGTTTTATGTTGCCTTTGGTCGGTTTGATGCACATGAGAGGATCGTTTGAAATAGATTGTGCGTCATCGTGTATTCCATTAGCATTCCAACAACTATGCATGTGATTGAAGATGTAATATTTGTCAAGGCGTATGGAAGTGTTGCTACGCCCTCATGTGGAGTCTGTTATCATGGTGATGACGCCATGCACCTTTCAAGCACAGAGCTTAGAGTTCAAATGTCATAAATACAGAAATTAGGAAATATAACAACATTTGCTTCAATAAACTAGCAGAATGCTTAAAAATTCAAAATCTACTTAGACAAATCGAAAGGAGTGTAGGTTGGCATCGGGCGTAATAATGACACTTTTCCCTTGGGCATTAAGTGTATATTTGGATAACATCATAACAATTATGAACACAAACTGGACTGAAGTAAAGCAAAAAGTGTTGGGGTTACTTTCATCACAGTTAGTTTATTGATTTTATAGTGTATCCACTTCCTTTAATATTGTTTTCTGTTAGAAGTCACTTGACAAGACGCTTATTTTTAGTGAGTCAAATCTTACCGACATTCTTGCTGACTCCAGTGCGAAATGAACCGTTACTTTTAAAACACCTCGCCGCTGCAGGAGTTTTGAGGGTACGTGATCTTTTTTACTTTGTTGCCGTGGCAACAATGTAAATGAACAGTTGATAAGCTTGTTTAGAAATAAAGGCACGTGACTTGGAAGGTGGTAACATAACAAACCACCATAGATGATTGGCTGAATCAGGGAATGTGAGGCGACCAGCAATAGTCCTGATGTGGATCAGCAAAGCATTGATATTGGGACATTCATAAAAAAATGTGACACAATGAATCGTTCTGTACTATAGAGATACGTGCCAGTAGTATAAGCTCCATGGAGAATTCTCCATTGAAGATCGCCTTCTAGTTTGCATAATGGTGGGGAGTAACATCCTTTGAAATTTGGCTTTAACTCGTTTGGAACACTCAAAATGTCGCGCCATACAGTATCAATTTTATCAGTATGATGTTGAGCATGGAGTAAAGAAATCATATATTTGTAGAAATCCCCATTTTTCATCTTACACAGAGACATATTTAAATCATCGGAGTTATATAGATCAATGTTGTGTTTAGTTGTTGGAGGCAGGTCACTAGATTATTTTTTAAAGTATGTTTGAATGCAGTCTTTCCACGACGCAGGGATGGACTCGCGCACAATTTTTGGACTGAGATTAAAGATTCTCTCCGACTGCATTCCGACTTTTCTGAACAAAACTGGCGACGGAAGCCACTCTTTCCCTGGTATGTCGATCAAATCACCTACTTTGGTGATACCAGCATCAACAAAGTGTTTGAGCACATACGGTTCATTTCTAAGTGGATGCAAAACTAGAGGATTTTTAAAAATAGGTTCTGAAAGAACGTCAGAAACATTGTCGGTGTTAATCTTATGGCGTATATCCAAAGAATTCCAACACTTCAACAGGTCAGAATAAAAGCTAGGTCCATGAAAGGATGAAATATCAATGCTGGTTAACAATAACTGTGATGTGTATTTGAGTTTACCTACTTGGCTGAAGTAATAATCCGTGAACTTGAAGCAAGGATGTCTGTATACAGAATATAAATATTTGTGAACATATTTAATGCGCATAGCTTTAATTTTGCTAAATATAGATGAACAACATTTTGACCTCCCTTTTCCAAAGGTAGATACAAAGTTTCCGCAGAAACCCAATGCCGACCGTGCCATAAAAAATTCACAAGTAAAGACTGAATGTAATTAACAGTGTCAATAGGCGGGGAAAGACCGGCAACACGGTAAAGCAAATAAGAAGTAACGTTATTAACGATTAACGAGCGCCCTCTATATGACATTCCGGGCAAAAAGCGGGACCAATACTCAAGCTTACCTTCAGTTTTTTGTACAAGCTCGGTCCAGTTTTTTTCAGTGTAATCATTGTTGTTACCAAGATAAAAACAGAGTACTTTCAGACCTATGTTATTCCATTTGATATCAAGTGGTGAATCTACGCGGTTGCGCCACCGCCAGACCCACAGGCCTTCAGATTTATTGAAGTTAACCTTGGAATTGGAAGCACGTTGGTAGATATCAAGCCATTTTATCAATTCACCAAAGTCTTCGTTATTTGTTATGAAAAGTTCTATATCATCTGCATAAGCAGTAAGTTTTGTATTTTTGCTATTACTGTTAGGTATAGCCAGTCCAGTTACTTTACTTTTATTTCTTATTTTATCTAGAAAAGGTTCAATACACAGAACATAGAGCTGGGCAGAAAGTGAACAGCCTTGGCGTATACCCCGAGCTAGCGGGAGGGGTGCAGTGAGAGAGCCGTTTATGCGGATCAATAGTTGAGCATTTTTGTATATTAAACCAATGATATTAATAAAATAGTCTCCAAAGCCAAATGCTTTTAGGGTGTTCATAAGGTATGTATGATGAACCCTGTCGAAAGCTTTTTCCTGGTCAAGTGCAACTATACCCAAAGACTTGTTAAACTCATTAGCATAATCAATACTGTCCCGCAACAAGGATACATTGTCGTGGATATGCCTGCCTGGTACACAGCAACTTTGATCAGGATGTATAATATTTCCCAGAACAGGACGGAGACGCAGTGAAAGTGTTTTTGTGATGATCTTATAATCACTGCACAATAAACTAACTGGGCGCCAATTTTGTCACCTTTTTTGGGTAGAAGGGTAATAATCGCTCTGTTACAAGAGACGGGCAAAATACCATCATTGATTGACGCAAGTAAAACCCGATGAAAATCCTCCCCCAAAATATGCCAACATTTTTATAAAACTCATTGGGCAAGCCATCGATACCGGGAGTGCGCCCCGACGGTAGGAGTTTAACTGTGTTGCCCAATTCCTCAAAGGAGATGTCAAGGTCGAGGGCATCTTTGTCCTTGATATTTAATTGAGGCAAATCCTGCAAAATAATATTCTGTGCATTAGTATCAACTGGGTCGGGGGAATATAACCTATTATAGAAATCACGGGTGAAATGGCGGATTTCCACCTGGTTTTCAGTAAGTGTCATCAGATCGTTTAAGTTGGGAAATTGCCTTTCGCGCACCCTTTTGCTTTTCTAGATTGAAAAAGAACGAGTTACACATGTCAGAGTTGTTGATAACTTGATGACGAGCGCGTGTAGCAGCACCCCGAGCCTCCACCTTCGTGAATTCAGCGAGCAATTTCTTTTTTTCTGTATAAGTTTGAAAGAGAGACTCGTCATTACCCAAGCTATGCTCAATGTTTGATATTTCATTTTCGAGTTCAAGCTTTTGGTGCTTATTCTTATTGTGTTTGAAATGACAATATTGCTGTGAGAGCACCTTGATTTTCTGTTTCCCCAAATCCCACCAAGTTTGAAGATTCGCGTAATTGGCGCGGTGTTGCTGCGGAAATAATTTCAAAATAATCATCGTCATCCAGCACTGATGTGTTCAAGCACCACACTGGGTTACGGTTACTAACGTGTTTGTGTGATAAATGTATATGTACAAGTGAGTGGTCTGTGAATCCCAGAGCAGCATTGCTGATAGAGATGGACTTGATTTTGCTGGATAAAAACTTGTTAATGTAAAATTTGTCCAGACGTACCAGCGTCTGCCCTCTACCCCACGTAAAATTGCGTACATTACCATGATAAAAACGCCATGCATCAATCAATTTAAAACGGAGTAAAATATTCAATAAAAAACGTTACCTGCGCATGTCTGGTTCGACGCCGCCATTGCGGTCCAGGTCAGGTGCGATTGTGCAATTAAAATCCCCGCCAATAATGACGGGGTCAGCATTAAGTGTATTAAGGTGATTTTTTAAAAGTTTAAAGCATGCCATACGCTCTACCCCATTTGTAGGGGCATAGCCATTAAAAATATGCAGTGGATTGTTGTTTATTAATATGTGAACATGCATTACATGACCACTGAGAATTTCATTCTGGGACAGCACATAAACATTAACACCTGGACGGAACAAAATAGCTATACCAGCGCGATTTGTGTCACAGTGTGAAAATATTGCATTACCCCTCCACACAATCCTCCAGGTATGTTCATCTTGCTTTAAAGTATGTGTTTCTTGTAAAAGATAAAAATCACTTGGATGTTCACGCTTGAGAAACTCAAAGATTTGATATCTCTTGGCGACATCTCGTGCTCCGCGCACATTTAAGGTAATACCTGAAATTGATTGAGCCATTAAAGTGATGTATACTACAAAAAACAAATACATTATGCTGAAAATAGTTCAAGTTACACACTGACAGAAACGCGTCCTGTCGTTTTTATATACGTTTTGATTTTGTTAACAAGTTTTAATATACGCGCCTTTTGTGAGGTGTTCAAAGGCTGTGTAGAACGATACTCCATTAATTTTTTACAAAGTACTTTTATGTTAGGACACAATTCAAAACAATTGTCAATAAATTTTTTTGAATGTTTAGTAGATTCTAAAAACTCAGAAATAGAATCTATTGAAGGTGCTAGTGACGTTTCACTAGCTTGAGAAAAGTCTGATATATTAGATATGTCAGACCCAACAGATTCGGTGTCATCCAAAGATTCACGAGTATTAATCTGATGGGTGGATGGTGTGACAAAAACACCGGATGATCCAGAAGAGAAAACTGGGGATGGTCTTGGAATAGGAGATGACATGGGAGAAGCAGGTGAATTGAACAAGTCTGGTGTAGGTGGAAAGCTAGGAGGCCACTCACCAGTGTTAGCCTCATCCTGTGTGGCAACAGGGTTCGAAGGAGGGGTTAGTACCCTCTCTTCAACAGTATTTATAGATTTATGAACATCATCTGAAATATTTTCATTAGTTGTAACAGTATCATTTGCATCATTAATATTATTATTTACATTATGTAAAACGTCACTATATGCCTTGGATTTTACATTGGACATGTTGACGGTGTTGGTATCATTCATTTGTTTATCAATACCTTTTTCTGTATCATTTTGTACTTCATCATTACTTTTTTTATCATCGTTTGACAGTGAGCGCTGGCGTTTGCGGAGTTTAGTACCACTCGTAGTGTTACTTGAATCATCGAGTGCCGGGAATTCTGTTTCGTAATCCGTTGTTTTGGTTGAATCAGTATTGTTTGCAGGTGTACCGTTGTTATTACCTTCACTGGCATGCGTGTCAATTTGCATAACATTGTTTTCATTGTCATTAGCGCGTGGGCAATTCTTACGCATATGTCCATTTGATTTACATAAAAAAACATTGTAATTCGTCTGATGAAACATAAATATTGTATGAACGTCCTTCAAAAGTAACAGGTAGCAAACCATTGATTTTATCGGCGTTTAACCATAAGTAGACTTGCCTTCTGAACGATTGAACATGTTTTAGTGAAGGGCGTTTACAGCCAAGTGGGGTCGTGCGGATATCACTCATGATTCGACCAAGAGGGGCTAGGGCTTCTTCAATACAATCATTGGGAAGAAAGGGGGGGGACATTGGATAGAACAAGTTTTGTTGATGGCCGTACCAAAGGCTCAACAGTTATCAATTCACCCCCAATGTTAATGCCTTGAACAGAAACCAAATCAACACACGAGACAGCGCCCAAAAAGACAACCACAGATCTGCTCATTCGTGACGCTGCAACAATCATTTTATCACCAACCACCTCGGACACTGCCTCAACATAAGTTTCCACTGGAATACCATCTACGTTCTCGCATCTGATGGCATGGTTGCGAGTCAGTCTATGTACAGGGTGTGCATTACGTGGCGCCTTTTCATTGGCGGCCATCTTGGCGACCACTGACCACAACACATCAAAACAAAAATGAACGGAAAGTACAGCAGAACGCTGTTAAAAACCCAAAATATATACACAGGAAGTAAACTAGAATACTCACATACCAATTATGTACAAATTAAAGAAGTTAAAGGACACAAAAAGCCCCAAAGCGACCACTACTAACACAAGTTACGGAGCTCCACATACACACGTCCTACCCCATCAAGTAGAACCTGAACAGAAACAAAAAATAATTACGAACACAGTGTTATCTGTAAATTTGCATAATATTTCAGAAATTTGGTAGCGGACAAAAGGCATCTATATAGGAAATGTAGTATATTTGGCAGAAGATATTTCCTGACCGTAAGTGTGAAAACACTGTATGTTGTCAAATTACATGATTGGTGACGATTATGCAAATTAATTTGTGCAATTGAATATATCTTAAGTAGATTGCAAATGTAACACTGACAAGTAGAACCCGTACGTAGGCACAGAAACAAAAATAAATTACGAAGACAGTGTTATTTGAAAATTTGCATAACATTTCAGAAATTAAGTAGCAGACAGACGGCATCTCTATAGGAAATTTAGCGTATTTGGCAGAAGATATTTCTTGAGCGTAAGTGTAAAAACACTGAATAGTGTAAAATTATATGATAGATGACGAATATGCAAATTAATTTGCGCAATTTATAATATTTTAAGAAGATTGCTAATGTAACACTGACAAGTAGAACCGTACACAGGCACAGAAATAAAAATAAATTACGAAGACACTGTTATCTGTAAATTTGCATATTTTAGAAACTTTGTAGTGGAAACAAGACGTCTCTGGAGACCATTTAGTGTATTTGGCAGAATATATTTCCATAACGCAAAGTGTGAAAAGACTGTATATTGTAAAATTATATGATAGGTGACGATTATGCAAATTATTTTGTGCAATTGATTATATCTTAAGAAGATTGCAACTGTAACACTTAAAGTATAACTAGTACACATGTACAGAAATAAATATAAATTATGAAGACAGTGTTATCTGTAAATGTGCATAATATTTTAGAAATTTAGTAGCAGACAGAAGCCATGTCTATTGGAAATTTAGCGGATTTGGCAGAAGATATTTCCTGAGCGTAAGTGTAAAAAGACTGTATATTGTAAAATTATGACAGGTGACGATTATGCAAATTAATTGACGCAATTGATAATATTTAAGAAGATTGCAAATGTAACACTGACAAGTAGAACCGTACACAGGCACAGAAATAAAAATAGATTACGAAGACAGTGTTGTCTGTAATTTTGCATACTATTTCAGAAATTTGGTAGCAGACAGAAGACATCTCTATAGGAAATTTAGCGGAGTTGGCAGAAGATATTTCCTGAGCGTAAGTGTGAAAACACTGCTTATTGTCAAATTACATGATAGGTGACGATTATGCAAATTATTTTGTGCAATTGATAATATCTTAAGAAGATTGCAAATGTAACACTGACAAGTATAACCCGAACACATGTACAGAAATAAAATAAATTACGAAGACACTGTAATCTGTAAATTTGCATAATGTTTTAGAAATTTGGTAAGACATCTCTATAGGAAATTTAGCGTACTTGGCAGAATATATTTCCTGAGCGTAAGTGTGAAAACACTGCTTATTGTCAAATTACATGATAGGTGACGATTATGCAAATTATTTTGTGCAATTGATAATATCTTAAGTAGATTGCAAATGTAACACTGACAAGTATAACCCGTACACATGTACAGAAATAAAATAAATTACGAAGACAGTGTAATCTGTAAATTTGCATAATGTTTTAGAAATTTGGTAAGACATCTCTGGAGAAACTTTAGCGTACTTGGCAGAATATATTTCCTGATCGTAAAGTGTGAAAAGACTGTATATTGTAAAATTATATGTAGGTGACGATTATGCAAATTAATTTGTGCAATTGATAATATTGAAGATTGCAAATGTAACACTTAAAGTATAACCCGCACACAGGCATAGAAATAAATATAAATTACGAAGACAGTGTTATCTGTAATTTTGCATACTACTTCAGAAATTTAGTAGCACGGAATACAGGTACATTTTGTACTTCAAAAGTCACGTAGACTAGGTAAGCCCATGTGATTTAGACCCCTTACAAATTTAGCGGGTTTCATTCCTGAATACTAGATCAGTTTGAATCTGTATCTAGCACAACGCACAATTGGTAGCGGAAAAAAGGCTCCCTAGAGTAAATTTAGCGTATTTGACCGGAAGTAATATTCTGTTATGAGTAAGGATTATGCAAATCATTTTGCGCAACAAAGCAGATAATATCTTTGAATGATGTGGAATGTAGAAGCCACACACAGGCACGGAATACAAAAATAAATTGAGAAATTGCAGTGAGAGAACAGTATTATCTGTAAATTTGCATAGTGTTCCAGAAATTCATATATAATGAAAACATTTATTGTGTTACTGTTGTTAATAACATTACAGGTTTTACCAACAAATTCTTGTACTTTGTATTAAGAACATTATTCTTCAGAAAGTTGGTAATAAATCGCAAAACATTTTTCATTGGTCTATTATGTAAAATCATGAAGTTATTGACCCATGGAAAAAATTAATATTATTTTGTATGTAACAGTGACGTATTTTAAGAAACTTTATTGAAGAAAATATGCAATTTTTGATACTATTTAATATCCACATTTTTAAATAATTTTGGACAACAATAAGTACCCCATCATTAGAGATATATGATTATTTCAGGCTACAGTTTGAGATAAGGCAAAATATCTCTGCCATAGGAACCTATGGTAGAAGCGTTATAATACTGTCAAAACGGCATATATCCACTAAAATACAACCATCATTTTTTTCGAATTTTAAATTTCCTTATAATATCCGAATATCCTGGATATTTGCATTCATGAGTAGGCTTCTACTTTAATTAACCTATATGAATTGTTTTTAATTGCTATATAGTAAACAATTGGTATTACCTTGGAACCATACCTATTTTAATTTTTTCGTCACATCAAGATAATGCAAGTCAGCATGTTAGATGTTGAAAAGCGTACTCAAAATAATAACGCGTTTTTTGTTGTGGTCAATCAAACCCTGTATACATACATGAAAGGAGTTATAATACATGGAACGTGGTTGTTGGTGTAATGTCCACGTGAACAAACTACTAACCAATTCTGTAATATCATGGGCTTTAGATATACTATTTACGTGGAAAAAATACAAAATACCAAATACTGTATTATTTTGAACGAGCTGTTTGATATAATATTCACGTGGAAAAAAACTTCTTACTAACAAATACTGTATTATTATGAAAAGGCTGATTTATGTAATATCCATGTGGAAAAACTAATAACTAACCAAATCTGTATTAACGGGTTTATTAGTAAAATATGCATATGGTGAACTACTTTCTAACAATACTATGTTATTATGAAAGGATTGTTTATGTATTATTCATGTGGAAAAAAACTACTGAATACGAAATACTGTATTTTCATGAAATGTCTTATTGGTCTATTATTCCAGTAGAATAACTACTCACTAACAAATACAGTATTATTATAAAATGGCTGGATGAAGTAATATCCATGTAGAAGAACTACCCACTAACCAATACTGTTTTATTAGGAAAGGTCTTGTTGATGTAGTATCTATGTGGAAGTAATACTCACTGTATTTACTGCTTAATCAAACTGACTCGCCCATGAATAATTACTTCACAAAGGTATATACTTCGACAACTCAGAAGTAAATCGCATATAAATGTTGAAGTATTAATTTATTCACGCAGTAAAGTACAAGAACACAAACATGTTGAAACAAAAACCACTTGGACATTGTTAACATTTTAGCTCTACCATAAATATAACATGCAAAAATATCGAAGTTCTGTGGCATCAATAATTGTTTTTGTTATGAAATGGCCATTATCTACACCTTGATTTTCTGTTCGTGAGACTTAATAAGCTCATTGAATTTGTGTTCATTGAAAGTGGACACATTGGTATAATAAAACAAAACACGTTATCACAATATTTTGTTGTTGAACAATACACCAACAAAATAATACTTTAGAAAATAAAGTTTTTTAGGGTTTCATCTTCCGTCTACAACTGTGAAACCTAAGTTAAGTGTATATCTAATTTGTATAAGCATTCATTAAAGTGATTATAACTCCACAAAAAACACTGATTCTTGTTTCTAACATGTTATTAATATATGGAACATTCTGGCATCTAGTTTATTGCACAATTATGCAATCATTATTCATGTACAGGCTTGTAAAATATGTAAATCGTGTATAAACAATCTTTTAGGATGTTCTACTTGTGACAGCTCACGAAATGTTAGCAGTGTGAAACAAAGACCGTTTAACTATAATCAAAGAAAGGTTAGAAAGAACTCCCATGTGCTGAGAGTGTTGGAGACACATTAAAAATAATTCGAAATTACTGGTACTTGAGATATTGATGGAAAAGCTGAAAACTAATTATGCAAATCAGAAAATTAATATGAACAGATTTGAGTGTAAAACTAATGAGGTCTGCGCAAAGTAACAGACCATCTATGTACCAAGTTTTATTGAACTTTTATTTATTATTAGAACCAAAAAAATATGAATTATTATGCTAAATTAGGAATTAATATGAACAGATTTTAACCCCAAACTAATCAGGTTTGTACATTGTCCTAGAGCATCTTTGTACTAAGTTTCATTGAAATGGAATAACTAGTACTTTAGATATCAGTGTGAAAGCTTAGAATTGGTTAATTATGCAAATTAGGTAATTAATATGTACAGATTTTAACCCACAATTAATCAGGTCTGTATATGGTCCTACAGCATCCATGTACAAAGTTTCATTGAAATGTGATTATTAGTACTTGAGATATGTGTGAAAGTTGAAAATTGATTATTTATGCAAATTAGGTGATTAATATGCATAAATATTGACTGAAAACTAATTTGGTCCCTGCATAGTTCTAGATTCATTGAAATGTGATGATTAATACTTGAGATATCAGTGGAAAAGCTGGAAATTAATTGGTTAATTAATTAATTAATTATGCAAATTAGGTAATTAATATGCACAATTATTAACCCTAAACTAATCAGGTCTCTGCATAGTCCTTGAGTATCTATGTACCAAGTTTCATTGAAATGTAATGCTTAACTTGAAATATCAAAAGCTGAAAATTAATTAATTGTGCAAATTAGGTAATTAATATGTACTGATATTACCCTAAACACTATCAGGTCTGTGCAGTGTCCTATGACATCTATGTACGAAATTTCATTGAAATGTGATGATTAGTACTTGAGGTATCAGTGGAAAAAAACAAATCATTATGCATATTACTAATATGCACGGATTTTTACCAAAAACTCATCAAATCTGCGCGTAAGTTCAGAGCATCTATGTACCAAGTTTCATCAAAATCCAATGAGTGGTTGTTTAGATATCATTGGAACAGTCATGGAACAGCTAAAAATCAGCTAATTATCATGCGATTTAGGTAATTAATATGCATGGATGTTTACCAAAACCTAATCAAATCTGCGCATTGGCCCAGAGCATCTATGCACCAAGTTTCATCAAAATTTATTTCGTGTGACGCTTCCATGTACATGCTTTTTTCGTTTGTATTAAGTAATGTATATTATTTAGTTCTCTCATACCTCTATCGGAGGAAGCAAAGGGAAATAAATTATTATTATTATTATTATTATAAATTATTATTATTATTATTATTATCAAAAACCGATGTATGGTTCTTGAGATAGCAGTCGGACACACATACACACGTACACACACACATACAGACAAACTAACTGCAAAGACTCCCATTGTGTGCTTCGCACACGGGAGTCAAAAACAATACAAACACAATGTTTGTAAACAAGCAAATAGAAATGTTGCAACTGGGTTAATTTGTTTTGTTCACACATAGCAGAATATTAGGAGAATCTTGACTTAGAATTTAGAGTCGACGTTTTCTGCAACCTTCAATCAATGTTCAGATGCATTATTGACGTTTTATCCATTATCAATCCAATATTTTCATGACTCTCTATCAGTAACCCGATTTATATGTGTCTCAAAATTATGGGTAAATTACATGTTCTTGTCAGCGATTTTCGAATACTAATAATTTCAATATTATAGTTGACAATAAAGGCATCTTGAACTTGTATGGATACTTCATACAATCTGTGATATTCCAGTGAGGGAAATTGTTTATGATTCGTATATGCCGTACATAACTCATTCTTGTTCTTGAGTGTTTTATATCAATTCACATCAGATTGCCATACAGCAATTTGTAAAACAGACGACATGACCAGAGAGGTAAAAATACGGTCATGCCATTTTTTGCTCATGTTAAAATTTCATGAATAATTTGTGCAAAATAACCGATTTTAAGCAGATTAGAATTTTAACACTGAAATGTAGAACCCGCACAAAATATGGAGAAAATATTAATGACCACATCGCAACTAAATAGTTTTGCCGGGCAAGAGTCAAATAAAAACGACAATTTTTAATGTGCACATCAAGACAATCGTAGTTTTTGATACTTTCTATTTACGTTTTTATTGTAATCGCACATATTTGACGTCCAATTCCCACAACATGCAAATAATTACATCTGCCCATGGCGTGTTTTCAATGTTTGAAATACCATGTCATCACACTAGAAAAATTGCGAAGCTAACGTAAATTAATGCAAATCAATGTATTTCCGTGGTTAGAGTGTTTTGTTTTACTATGGATATGATACGAATTCAGAAATCTGCAAACAAAATGTTGACAATAGAGTCACGGGTGGAAACATGGGATTATTTTAATTGGGCTGAAAATAATGTATTGTTTTCTTTTTTCTGAATACTGATTGTAAAGAAGTGGTTAAATTCGAAAATAATAAACTGTTAGAAATATCCGAGTAATACCAGAACTAAAGTAATTAATCGAAAACATAGGTTCATTTGATATGTATTATGTATTCACTTCATGACGCACAGTTAACGGCAAAATTACGACTTTTAAGTCAGAGCACTACTTATCTGCCATTTTGTTACATGTGCCTCAGATTGAACATTATGTTTCAATTATGTTGTTGTGTTATTTAATAATTTGTAGGTGCTATTCGTTCTCTATGTCGTTGTGGGAACGGTCAGAGGTTTCAAACAAAAACAAATTTGTTCTAGTGATTTTTTCTAGTGATTTATACGTGTTTTATTCATTGTCAAACGAAATCGACATAAGCGGGAAAGGTAAAACAAATGTCAAATCGGCCTGATAACATTTACACCCGAGTTAACATATTATAAATAATTTATGCAAAATAACATATTTTAAGCAGTTTAGAATTTTAACACTGAAACGTAAAAACCACACACAACAAGGATGAAAAAATAATGAATATATCTCAACTAAAAAATTTTGCTATACCAGAATCATAAAAAAATATTATTTTCTAAAGTACAGAACAAAGACAATCATATCTGACTATTTCCAAATAAAACAAGCAATTCTCTTGATACCATACATAATTCCATTCATCGAATATTGTTTCACTTTCCCGACGTTAAAATTGGATACACGAAATTGGATTGTAATAAATACAGAAAAAAATACAGACGATATGGTTAAATTCGAAAAAAAAAAAAAATAGTAAAATAGCTTAAAATTTCCAGAAAAGGAATCTGCATTGTAAATTACTTGATCAAATTACTTCACTTCACGACCCAGACAAAGTAGTCGGCATTCTGAAGTCAAACGCTTTGTTAATTTATTGTCAGTGGATGAACTACTTGTTTTGAGAAAGCTAATATGTTTGAAGTGAAACAAAATACATCTGAACATGCTTACAAACGGTTCATAGAAGGTGTATCACGCAGGTTACAACATGTACTTCCAATTTAACTAGTATAACTCAAGAAAAACACTGTAAACAGAATGAACATGAAAGTTGAAGGTACAATAGAAAAAATCAATAATTTTTTACTACATAGTGTTACCTCTGTAACGAAAATCAACCTAAAAAATTTAAAAAATAGTTTCGATATTTTAATTACATTTTCTAACACAGAATGTTCTGGAAACAGTATGTGGGTGTGTTATACAGGATTTAAAAACTATGTCAGAAATATGTAAATTCTTGGCCAATTCAACCGCATATAAACACACCGTTCTCTCAGTTTCAATTCATTCTGACACTACCGATTGCGTGTGTATCTTCTGCAGTATCTACAGTACGTGAGTATGATAATTGTTATCGTAATTTCTGTGATAACGATGAATTGTTTTCAGCATATCTATTTTATAACCCATAATAACGTATCTTCAGACATGCACCAAATTATTGATAATTAAAAAAATGTTCTTTTCGCATCCTTTTTTTAATTTTTTTTAGCGAAATCATATACTCCAACTTCTTCCATAACGTAAAACAAACTGCTTTGATATTTTACCGATTACCATTTGTGCGGCTTCTGGGTCAAATTATGCATCTATGCCCAGTTTATCTTGAATACACTGCTATGGCGCTCTACTATTTGTATAGATGCTTGGCACCTATGTTCGCACGCGTGTATTCATTTCGGCATTTGTAGTTGTCTCTTCTTTCGTGGTGTTTCATCAGAACTGCTAGTGTTGACGACTTGGAAACCACCTTATTTTAATTATCTACTTTTTGGAGTTTGTTATCTATTTTTTGTCAAACACGAGGTTAAAAAAAATGAATACATGTTTTTTATCATCATTCTGACTATACAATGTATTGAATTAAATTCGATCATACCATCACTATTCAGCGTGTAGTCAATATCCCCTGAAAAAACACCCAACGATATGTGCATTTCAGTGATTGTAACCCTACCTGTATGTAGAATTAAAACTACGAATAGCACTGATCCCATGGGAACTGTACATTTCATGTCATTTATTAGCCTATTGCGATTCAGCTTCAAAGGAAATGTTTTTTAATGGGCATTCACAGGACTACCTAACAAATGTAGGATATACGAAATTCCCGTTTGTCTACAGTAGTTCATATTTAATTAGTGATTATTGTCGCTGCATATTAAATAACAAAAATGAAGAAATTTGTGTTTTGTATCTCATAAATGTTATTGCAAAATTTTTGGTCTTCAGTTCTTTGAAGTATTTTTTTTTTATAATAATTATAATTTAACATGGCTGACTGAAAGCAGAAAACTAGGAGTGATAAAAACACAACCACTTAAGTAATGTATACACGCACATAATTATTTCAGAAATCATGGCATATTCAGAAAACAACAACAACATAAGTGTGCCTAGTGGTTTCATTGTGTCATTAGTAACGATTTTAATATTTGGTTTTACAGACTTGGTTACCGTTCTGAAGAATTGGTTACTATGCTTCATATTCAATCAATATGTATATTTGTTATGGTGGCGATGTTTGTACATTGCATCAACGCAGTAAGTGATAATTAACATATTGGGGTAAATCAAAACTTAGTATTTTAAGTTGTCAGATTTCTGATTTTATTTTTTAACAGGCACCTCCTCCCGAACCACCGGAAGAAACGGAAAGTCCTGATACATTTGAGTCTGATATAAAGTTAACTTCTGAGCAAGAAACCGACATTGAAGCAATAATAGCCGCTGAAGCAAGTGGGGTCGGTGCAAGAAAAGCTATAACTAGCCTTTCAAAGCGTTGGAATAATGCTATTGTGCCATATGTGATATCATCAACAAGTAAGTATATGTCTGTTTGATAGTTTGTGCTTTCATGTATCAAGTTTGCAGTACACAACATGTATCTATATTATTGCAGGTCAATCTGATGCTGTCGTAATAAAACAAGCGATGACCTACTGGGAGAGCAACACTTGTATTAGATTCCCACCGTATAACTCGGGCGCGGGGCATTCTGATAGAATTAACTTTAAAAAAGATGATGGGTAAGGTTACTAACAATTTTAAACACTCAATTAGTAACAGTCTTTGAGCATATTAGTTAACGTCTGTACCGTTACCATAGCTGGCGTTGTTGTGTGAAGGTTTATATTATTAGTGATACATTTCTGTATATGTTACCTTCATAGATGCTGGTCTTACGTTGGTCTCACTGGTTGGGGTGTTCAAGATATTTCTATCGGATATGGTTGTGAATATGTGAGTGACGTTTGTATTTAAGTATTCTTGTTTTTTGTACACTTGTGATAAGTGTTGTATTATATCAGTTCAATAATATTAATATTTCAAGGAATAGTCAATATTCACATAGAAATGGGAAATGCTGAATCGGGCATAACAGACAACACATTTCTATGTACAAAGTTTCACATTGGTTAAATCAAGTTAAATAATCCTATTATTATAGTTAATTATTAAAAACAGCATTTTTAAATTACAAGAGGTATTTATATTTGTATAATACAATACGTTCCCGATAGCACGTAATCTCTACCTTATAAGGTATTCCCAATGAAATTCAAATTTTCCCACCGATCACGTTTCTAATCGGTAGTGTATTGTGATTAAAGGACCGATATGCTATGAGTTTTAAGTTTTTTTTCTGAAACTACATAATGCAATTGCTTAGTAAATTTTTTTTCCTATTTAAAATGGGATTGTTTTGAGCAGTAACACCCGTGATTCAAAAGATTTTAAGACCAACGAGTAGTGAAAATGCATAATCTCTCTACTAAATGAGCTAAGCATTGTGGTTTACTATTATATATTGTTGTCATTGCTGCCATCGTTTGCCAATATTCCTTCTATATAAGAATTTACGTTACACAAGTTCACTATGACAAAAAACATCCCGTATTTTTTTTATTTATTTCATATTTCATTAAGTTATTTAACGCTGTTGTCCATGATTTAGGACTAATTCCCACGAAACAAAAACAAAGCAATACATACATAATAAGAGTCGCACAATTATATTTGAAAAATATATATAATGCAATATATTCTCAAGTCACACCACATTCACCAATTATCGTTCACATATCAGTAATTGATTATGCAGATACTAACAAGTGTCCATACAAAGTAATTTTAATCTAATTATGTTATTGTTCACGTATCTTAACTAGTTTTTTATGTTGCTTCATGAAACAGAGGGGAACTATTGCTCACGAAATTGGTCATGCAATAGGATTCTGGCATGAACAAAGTCGCACGGACCGAGATGATTACGTTACAATTCACTGGGAAAACATCGAGTCGGGTATGGGTCACAATTTCAACAAATATACCTCTGCGGATGTTAATATGTACAACGTGCCATACGACATTGGATCGCTTATGCATTATGGTGCTAAGGTAGGACTATATTGTAAATATTGAAACATTAACTGTATTCGCCATATGTGATCACTCAAAATACGTTAGGTCTTATGCAATAGATCTTTACGTTTGAAGCTTGTATATCAACACATCAGCACACCGAGTGCTAAAGTCAACTTCAGTCACCATTCACAAATTTCAAACCTACATACGTTTTTTTATAATATTTCCAAACATATGATGAAGACTTGTAGCTCATATAAAATTATGTCCATTTTGTTTAAAATTGTCAATTAAATATAACATATTTTTCTGACAATAATTATGGCGTTCAAAGGGCTACCGCGCAGTTACACACTAAATATCCCCTGATACATGCACTGTGTGATATTTACAAGTCAAAATAAATTCAGTATTTCAGCACGAATGGCCAGGATACAATAACAGCGAATAACCCAGCTGACCAAGACAAAATGGGCGAGCGTGATTATTTGAGTAACGCTGATATTTTTTTAGCCAATATAATTTATGACTGCCCAGGTATGTATGTATGTATTTTGTATTTTTTTTATTCCATTAATTAATACAGTTGTGGGTTTTTAATTTCTGGTGATACCCAGTTATAATTTAGTTTTTTCACTGTTTTTTTTAGCTATTCGAGCTCGTTTTGTATCAATGTATTACGTTATAAAATTGTTGTTGATAACAAATTTTTCAGCTCTGCCAAAAGCAAGCACAGAAGCAGTGTATCCGGCGGCTAATCAATGTAAATCTCCATATAAAGTTAATAGTCAAGCTAGTTTGAATAGGGCAAGACATGCACTACAACAGAATGGAGAAAATAGAAGCTTCTGGGTTGATGGCACGATTTCAGGCAGTACAATTACATTCAGTGATGGTTCAACAATGTCAGTAGATTCGTCTTTGTTTCACAGTAATGAACCAAATGGAAGTGGGCAATGTCTCCATTTGTGGTGAGTACAAAATACAAGGCCTGTTTTCATTATTACATTTTATTCCGTATTTGCTTTGTATGTTAAAACAGTTTGATGTTTATTTAAACACTGTCAGAATGACGATATACATTGCAGAGTAATTTAATTATCATAAAATAGCTATCTGAACAACTTGTCATGTAGTACGAAGGTCATTTTGAGTACATATTGCCGTTATAAAGCGATCAAATACAATCATATTTACAGGTGGTACAACAATGACTGGAAATTGGATGATACGACGTGCGACTACAATCAGAAGTATCTATGTGCAGGTACAGTGATCGTTATGTATATATATATATATATATATATATATATTATAGTTTTCCGCAAAATGTTTACACAAGGTCAATGAATACTCAAGTTCTACATTTACATTTATACGGCAACACATTCACGTGTTCTGAAAATATTCCATGTATGAGTGATGTCTTATTAATAATGTTGTAATGGTCGTATATTCAACAGATTTACCGCGTCCTAGTTCTAGTACAGCGCTTCCGGCTAATGCTCAGTGTGATTCTGGATCTCTATTCCAAATTGTTGACCAGAACGATTTAGAACGTGCACAGCTCGTAATTAAAACAAATGGAGAGAATAGAAGTTTCTGGGTGGATGGGAGCATATCAGGCAATACCATTACCTTCACTGGTGGTTCAACAATATCGGTTAATTCAGAATTGTTTCAACCAAATGAGCCCAATGGAAGTGGCTCCTGTCTCCATTTGTGGTGAGTGCATATAATATATACTATGTATTATGTTGTTTTTGTTATTGTTGATAGTGTACTATGGGAAATACAGAAAGTCTAATTACATGTTTTAGCACAGTTTTAAAGTAAGACGTTCCTCAAAAATAAAAAATAAACTATTGTCATTATGTTTACATTTGTGACATTTTAGGATAAAAAGAAAATTTGCTTGACAAAATGGTATTAAAATAGCATTTTTAGTATAACTTACAAATGTATTCTACGACAAAAATATTTTAAAACTAAGCCTGGTGACATATCGTGAAAAAATGATATTTGTTATATCAATATGATTGTTATATCAATAATTTCATTGGATTTGAACAAAAATCTCCTCATAATTATAAACACATTTTGACACAATTGCATTTTACCTTCAGTTGCAAATTTATTAGCATCGTGCTTACAAATGCAAACAATTTCATCAAATTAAAAAATCTCTTCTGTCCTTATATACAGGTATTATAACAATACATGGAAATTAGACGACACTACATGCGACTATGCTCAAAAGTATTTGTGTTCTGCTTAAGCGGTACGTATCATGCAAACTAAATAATTCATTTTGATGTGAGGTCTAAATACATCTTCTCTTTTCTCGCGCCCACATTTGTTATAAAATTAACTAAAATTCTTGATATTGACTGTATAATGTATTTCTGCTGGGCATCTTGTTAAATGAATATTTTTAACTGTAGAGCTACCAGCCATCATTGGGGCGCCACTATCTGGCAGCTAAATAGTTTCCTCGGACATATAGCATGTATAGTGGGAAAAAAATATGCACATGAAACAATTGAGCATAATGATAATGATAATGACATCTTCGAGATAGACACTATTTTACTTTTGATTAATTGTAGTCTAATATTGTATTGCTGTAATTTGTTTAATGCAATTTGAAAAAAAAAATATTCTTGTTTGATACTGAAAGTAGATAATTATATATTATATAACTAAAATATAACTCTATTGGATGCATAATGGCCTGATATTGTAGCAAACATCCGATTTGTCGTTTTATGAACCAATGCAATTATTCATTAAGTTTTAAACCATTTGTTTTTGTACGTAAACTGAAAATCACTTTTTTTTTTCATTTTCTATCTAACGAGTATTGTTGCATGTCTTCAACGCAACTTTTTCGTGGATGGTAAACACATCTTTAAATCAAAGTCTTAATTATTAATTCTCTTATTGCAGGAAATCGACGGAAATGAAGGGTACCTCATTCATGAAATCACTCCGCGAATTATATTACTGCAATCGCATGGCTCGTAAATAAATCGTACGTGTAGTTTAGTTGCATGTCTAATGGAAATTTAGTTTATTATTATTGTTATTGCATGCTATAAAACTTGTTGAATTGCAGGACAATAAATAATCTAAAGCATAAATATTGAGTCTTTTATCGTGATAGTGTGATGGCATGCATTTTCGGTGTATGATAATTCTAATTGTTTGAAACTTCACAAAGGAGCAATTGTAGTGCAGTATTGTACCACAGTATTAAAGACCTACAGTCTATTATGCGTTCGAATTATGTTGACACATAATTGATACTTCTTATGTGACCCACAACGATGCGGTGCGACAAATGCGACACTTAAAATAAACTTGCTAAAAGTCATAGTATTCTGAATATCAAGACCGAGCTGTGGGATTAAGCAAATTTGTTGTCTTTATTGTTCTGTATGAAAAAATGGGATGCCAATAATTAAATGTCGATAAGCAAACTCCGACAACATCAGAATCCACAGGCAACTTTACGATTGCGAAAGAAAACGGTACAACATAGCCAATTCAGGGAGAGATTCGTCAATCAAGAGGTGACAAGCGCATCCTGCTCTGTTGTGGCAGGCACCACATACCGACACTGCAATATGCATCACAAAACCGATCGGTGACAATTGTGTTACAAGTAGGACGTAGTGTGTACAAAACACAAACTACACTTACACTGGGAAGGTATCATGTAAACCACTTGATTACTTGTCAGAGAACACTTCCAGCTTTAAAATTCCACGCTCTCCTTATAAAATTGCTTACAGTTCTACTAATTACTTAGGCGTACGTTATATATTATCCACCAATAACTATAAGCCATTGATTTATCACACAGTTTCTACGCCGTGTCTCTCAAAGGCAAGTCTTGCAGATACTTACTGCAGTATATTTATGAAAACAAGCCATACATGACACAATTATAATAATATAGTTGGAACACAAACATGTCAGATATAGATCCAGAAGCTGATGATTAATTTTGTGTCTGATCGTCAAACGAGTACTTGCCCATATTGAGAGATATTGACTGGAAAAGCTTTTTAAATACATCTCTATATCGATGACAGGATGTATAATGAATATTAAATTTGAACATGATCAGTCAAAGCATGTCAGAAATATGGCACTAGAACAAAATGGCCGCCAGTTGGCTATTTGAAATCAGTTGGTCATTTTAAATGACGTGCATCAGGGTTCAATACTGTTTAATGTATGTACAAGGTTGAACAAAATCCAACTGTAGACAGCAGAGATCCGGTTGCGGAATGCCAGAAATGCTTGATTTTGATTATTTTGTATCACAAAAATGGCCGGCCGTCGGCCATCTTGAATCAGATCATGAAACAAATCGGTGTGCACATGTATAATATGTACATGTGAAGTTTGAATGTAATCGGTCCAGGCACGGCTAAGACACACACAAAGGTCGTTCTATAAGTTCATAAAATTGTTTGACTACGTCCAAACGGGAACTGATATGCATTTACCATTAGGTAGACTATACGCCAATAACACGATTGCTGTTGACGATTCATTGCTCGACAACAATTCTGCGAAAGCAACATGTACGTGATTCTCTATCAATATGATTACAATTAAATTAACGAAACCATTTACATATATAAACTTGTTTCGAAATAAATAAACCAACAACAGTTTATGGTATCACTTCCTACCCAGACACTTTTTTCGAACATCAGCAATCATTTGTGGCAAAGGTATTTTCCCACAATATCGTTGTATCTGCCATACAACTTTTTGAGTTACAGTACAGAAACGGTATTGTAATAAATTAATGCGACGACATTGCTGAAGGGGTACACATGAGCTGCAGGCTCCACTTAACATGTCAACTGTAGAATGTACACACAATAGGCTGGAGAGATAGGAATATTGCTGTCAAGGTGTGGGAGGTTTATGATTTTAAAATATTTTTTTTTTATCGTGAAGTATGATAGAATGATGACCAGTAGAGTAATGTTTATATTCAAAGTAAATAAATCAGTGTCAGTTGTTTCTTTACCTCCAGACTTTCTATTTTCAAATTTCTCAGTTTTGTAAAAGTTAAAAGTTAACCAAATCCATAGATCACCGGTACTTGGCAGTAAACAAAAATTCATACAGTAGTACTCTAATAAACGTACGCCCTCAAACACGGCGTTAGAGAGAATATGCGGATAAACAGGCCCATTAGCTAAAATCAAACACATGATGGCGGTATGAGACGATACAACTTTAAAGGAGATCATCAAATGATGTAGGTGGATAGAATGATTTTTAGTGAATAAATTGATCTGAAACAGTTATATAACACCAACACACATACCCTACGTAAAGTATCAGAAAGAAATGAAAGAATGGCCGTCCCATCCTCGAAATCAGAGTGAAACGAATTTGCCTGTAATTTCCAAAAGCTGAATATAGCCGCCAACAAATAATGCTGTGAACAATAGTGGTCGAGGTAGGTGGATATCCATCTGCGAAAGCCAGATATCATGAATATTGATGATCTCGAAGCGCATTTTTTGATACACTAATAAAAAATGGCAACTATGAAAATGTGATGTACGCGGAACTTAGATGCATACAATTGAAAGGGGAGCGATCATATCACCCCATCGTGGGGTAAAAACTGAGTGGAAGAACCAAAAGGTTGCAAAGTTCTACTGAATCCAAGTAATCTAATTGTCATTTACACACGCATAAAAATGTTAGGGGAATATGCTTTACATATAGGAACATAGAACAGTAATATTTAATAAATGGAAACTGAAAACACAAAAAACCAAGAGGAGAAGGTTTAAAATGAGTGAAGAAAGAGTGATAGAGAAGAAATGCCAACTATAAAATAAATGTGCACGTACTAAATTGTCGGGAAAAACTAAATGTACTGGGTGAAAGTCAAGGCTAACATCGAAAACATTAATACTAAAATATTGAAGATATGGTACATACCCCTCCATCAAATACTATATCAGTCACTGACAAGTCTGGTCATGTGCTGCATGTACATGTTGAAATTAACTCTTTAATGTGTATTGTGCCATCGGCAGACACGAGTGTGCCCAATGTTTACAGCAACTAAAACGCCATCTCAACAAAATTAATGATGATCCTGTTATTGGTGGTGATTTTAATTGGACACTTGCACCTGGCATTGATCGTAATGGCGATAGAGAGCTAGACATGCACACGTCCCATGCTCTAAGCTTTGTAATTGAAATGTTTAAATTGATTGATCCATGGCGACATCAACATGGCAAAAAACACAAACTTCACATGGGTGCGGATTATCGTAATGACACCACGTACGCACATTTGGTTCACACGCCGTTCAGTATTGTTTGAAATCAACAACTTGCATGTTTAGGGTAGGCATTTTAAACACATACTACAGGAATGTTATAGTTTGTTTACAAATTGTATTTAATATTGGCAACTTCGCAAGGCTTTAACCGTGAGACACATCCCTGGTAATCACGTGATCGTGCCACTGACTACTGCGATTGGCTGATGGAATGTTTACTTTGTCACGCCTTAGAGTTTTATGGCAGATTTTTTAAGATTTTGTTAGACAAGATGAGAGAATAAATAGAGAGAGAATAAGAAGAGAAGGGGCAACATGGCGTTACCTCAACTGAAGGTTTAGATGAATAAAGCTGCACTATCTGTAGTGAATTAATGTATCGCAACGTGTATGAGTCGTCTACACGCTAGCCAGAGTCCCCTCACCACGACGACCCTTTCACAACAGGGGCGTGATAGCACTCTCATATGCCTTAAGGGATTTTTACATCTATAAACACATGCACAATCGTTTGAACGCTATTCAAATAAGCTATCAATTCAAGACAACTTTCTAGCGCGCATCAAACTGACCAGTATGGTGTTTGAATATTAATGTTCTTCAAGACGCGGAATATGTAAATATCATTACTGAATTATGGTCCCAGTGGCAAACCCAACGTGATGCTCTCAAAAATTTGCAAACATGATGGAACATTTGTAAACATGATATCAAAGTGTTGTCCAAGGAATAGTGTAATTTAATGCCATTTTAAACAAGTGAATAAAGACAACAAGCGAGCCTTAATCAATAAAATGTAGCCTTGTACTTATCAGGAAAAACGCTACTCTTTCACGCCTCAAACAGCACGAAAACGGAGGAACTGCTATTCAAGCCCGTCACAAATATTTAAATGAGTGGAATGTTCCCAATTCATTTTTTTGTCAAACTTGAGAAACGGAACAAAAAATAAAACACATATATAGCTCACATTAGGCGGAAAAGTGGCAGTCACATTGACTACCCTTGAGAGATACGTGATATCACGCAAAACTGTTATACACCGCTTTACAAAACGAAATAAAAATGGGGAAATCACTTGTCTTAAAAACTTGTGGTTAGCTTCCTGTGTAATGATTATTTAGATCTTCACGAACACACTTATTTTGCGTTCAGTTATTGGTTCAATCATTAATCTTGAATAAGACTGCAGTATCCCAGTATATTGACGAAACAATCAATCTATTGCGCGAGGCTGTCAATTACTGTAACATCACAAATACTCTCTTTGATATTTTAGCTTTTGACCAGGAAAAAGCCTTTGACAGAATCAATCACACTTTCTTGTTTAAGACATTACGTGCATTTGTTTTTTTGGGCACAATTATATTCTTTATACATAACAAATGCCAATTCTATTCAGAGTCAGAGCGAATTGCGCCCTCACATCATCTATTATCAAGGCATTCGTCAGGAATTCTTGTTAATGCAATAGGGCCGTTAATCAATAAAATCAGACGGGAAACTGGGGAAACTGAGCAAACTGGCAGCGAATGTTGAGGATATAGATATATTCATTAAACAGTTCTTTAATAATCTGCCAGAACGGTTGAACATTTATGAGAGCACATCCAATTCCAAAATTTACTTTCAAGAAATCAAAGGGACTGTGGGTTGACAGCTGGGAAAACATTAAAAGCTCACTTATGGGTATTAAGTGGAACTGAACTGGCCTGAAATATTTGAGTGTGTATTTAGAGAACAGGACTGGAAGGAAACATTTCATTTGTCACAATTCTACGATCTGCTAAAACGTGGTTTGACAGTTTCCAGGTGTTGGTTCGTTATTATGTCACCCCACCACACAAATGAATTGTCATCCTGTCAGTGTCAGTATTATAGTACTTCATCATCACTGCAAAAGTTGCTAAGCATATCTGCTGACGGGGTTCTCAGGTTGTTTTTCTTATATACAGTCATTGGTAAGTATTTGTATTGTTTAACTGGGTTATTTGGGCTTTTTGGGAGCTGTTTGGTTTTCTAGATGTGGCAAGGTGACCGGCAACCAAGGTTGAGACACGAATAGGGCGTTGGGTATTTTTCTTGCTAACGTGTCATGGATAGAATATGTGTATGCGGCGCCCACTGACAAGAACTTTAATTGTTTAGTAACTTCTTCAAAAGAAATGGTTTCAAGATTTGGTTACCCTCAGTAATAGTATTTTGTGCACTTTCGTCAGTGTATAAAGAGATGCATACAATTTACGAGTGATACTACTTATCTCGTGAAAAGTCATCAGTTAGACTGCCATTTTCCCATTGAATATGAGCTATAGCTTTTTTGTGTCCATTTACTTTCTCAAGTTTGAAAAATATGAATGGCATTACCTCTGTTTCCGTGCTGTGCAAGGCATAACAGCGTCGACTTTTTTTCCTGATACACCCGATAAGGTGAAACGATGATTATATCATCATTGTCTATACACCCATTGTTTGAAAGTGCCACATTGAATTTGCCACTAGGCTCTGAATTATGTAATGAAATTCACATATTTTGCGTCTTGCCTTTAGACAGTTTGATGCACATGAGAGGGTGGTTTGAAATAGATTGTGCGTCATCGTGTATTTCATTAGCATTCAACTATGCATGTGATTGAAGATGTAATTCTTGTCAAGGCGTATGGAAGTGTTGCTACGCCCTCATGTGAAGTCTGTGTGTTTGCCATGGTGATGACGCCATGCATCAACTCAAACCTTTCAAGCACAGAGCCTAGATTTCAAATGTCATAAATACCGAAATAAAGAAATAAAACAACATTTGTATGTTATCAGAACACACAAATGATTTGTTTATCAGTACGCTAATGATGTAAGAATATTCATCACCCGAAAATAGGGCTTTAATAAACTAGCAGAAAGACGAACTTGGGCATTAAGTGTATTGGATAACATCATAACATTTATGAACACAAACTGGACTGAAGTAAAGCAAAAAGTTAAAAATAAAATAAGTGTTGGGCACATTTGCTCCTACACACAGTGTGCTCTTTTAATAAACAATGTGCTTTCACCACAGTTAGTTTATCGCTTTTATAGTGTATCCCCTTACTTTAATATTGTTTTCTCACTCCATTCTTTGTAGACCTGTTTTGCAAGACCGACATAGGGTGTAGGCGTATTCGCCATAGAAAATGGTGGGCGAATTGTCACCCACTTGGCATCCTTGTTTTAAATTGTAGATTGTAATTTATCATATGGAAAACACTTGCTATGTACTAAACTCGAAACTGAATTTCTTTATCATCCTGCATTTTATTTAGACTTGAAATTTTGTTAGAAGTCACTTGACAAGACGCGTATTTTTAATAAGTCAAATCTTACCGACATTCTTGCTGAATCCAGTGCGAAATGAACCGTTACTTTTAAAACACCTCACCGCTGCAGGAGTTTTGAGGGTACGTGATCTTTTTTTACTTAGAAAAAGAAACCTGGCTCCTAGCGTATTTTTTTTTAATAAAGTCAACACACACTATAGCCGCATAATTGACTGTCGTTTGAATGTTGTACATACAATATGCTTTTTTTTCTAGTAAATAGAAAGCAACAATAAATACAATATTAAAAGACAACTTAGTAAATCAAGTCACCTCAGTTTCCAGTTACATTTCTCAAATTTTCCACTATACAAACTCAAAAAGGACGCTATTTACAAATACATCATAGCGGTTATGAACAAAACTCGTCATCTTGGCAAACTTGACACTGTGTGGCGTGAGCTACTGGCCTTATCTTCAGATATTAAACCCAACTTCAAAGGGTGTTATATTGTCACCATCATAACACGTGAGGGAGACTTGCAATAGCGTTCAATGCATGGAGAATACACTACTGTTGTTTTTTTTTGTTTCCAGTTACATTTCTCAGATGAGCCGAACTTTCCACTATACAAACTCAAAGAGGACGATATTTACAAATACATCATAGCGGTTATGAATAAAACTCGTCATCTTGGCAAACTTGACACTGTGTGACGTGAGCTACTGGCCTTGTCTTCAGATATTAAACCCACCTTCAAAGGGTGTTATATTGTCACCATCACAACACGTGAGGGAGACTTGCAATAGCGTTCAATGCATGGAGAATACACTACTGTTGGTTTTTTTTGTTGGGGAAAATCGTGCTTGAAAACTTTCCACTTATTTCATTCACATTTTTATTGAATGTCCGGCGGTTGACGTCATCTGTCGCTTTATTTCCCGCATTTCCAGTGATCTTTTACAACCTGGTTTGACTGTTTCCTTGGTGGTTCCTTATTTTGCCACCTCACCATGAATTCACGTCAGTGTCAGAGTATTTTTGTTGTCCTCGCAAAAGTTTATATGAATTTCTCCCGACGGAATAAACTGGATGGATGTTCTTTTATGAGTCCATTGAAAATCACTAGCAGAATTAAATCTTAATACCAGTGCTTCAAACTTGTTAAAGAGAGGAGAGTTTTGAATATATTTGGACTTCAAATGACACTCTCTGTTCTTTGGAAAATGACAAATTACAAATCCATTAGTTGACTTGAATCACGCTGCTATTGTTCAGTAGTATCTTTTACGTTTCTGTGATTCGTCTTGTTGTTAATATTAACAGACAATATCCAGACCAACTTATCTTTTGTCTAATTATTTGGCTTAAATTACTAAATGAAATATTTCACTCTTTTTACATTTAGCTATCTTTTCTTAAGAATGCAGATGTGTAATTAAAACACTTTACTCAAATATTGTTTAATTACCAAGAAATTCAAAACATAAATTTTCAGATTTACTACTATTTTAGCAAAATTTAGGCAATTGATTTGGCGGAAAATGATTTCAACCTCGATCATTTTTGGCACAGATTTCAATTGGTGTGGGGCACTTCCATTCAAAATTCAGGTGAATACTACGTGGATCACACTGTATGTAACCGTAACATGTGATTCATAACTCCATAATTTGATCATTATGCAATAAGAATATTGAGTTGAGATAATGATGATTGTATTTTATCGAATAACGGCCATTTTGTCCGTATTATACCGGTTTTATCATACGTTCCTGTGATATTACACAATAAAACACTAAACATTGTTATGTGATCTATAACCAACTTTTTTAAAAGTTATGATTAAGCATCTACCTTAACAAGTTGGTGGTTCTTTTATTTGTATACTAGCCCATCATCATAAATCACACATCGTAGTTACTATTCAATGATGCTCTCTTTTACTTTGTGTAAACAATCAACGAAGTGTAGCACGTAACGAACTTTCCACGCTCACAAACAGAATATTTCAAAAAATACCTAATCAATTATTAAGAAGTGATAAACGGTGAGGATATTGGATAGCGGAAACAAGACCTCTCTTTGGGGGAACTTTAGTGTATTTGGCCGACGAAATTGCCTGAGCGTAAGAGTGAAAAGACAGTATAGTGTAAAATTAAAAGACAGGAGACGATTATTCAAATTATTTTGCGCAATTAAGTTGATATTATCTTAAGACGAATGTAATACTGAAAAGCAGAACTGGCACACAGGCACAGAAACAAAAACAAATTACGAAGACTGCGTAATTTGTAATTCAGCGGAAACAAGGAATCTCTTAATTTAGAATACTTGGTAGACGATATTTTCTGAGCGACAGATAAAACCTATACAATGTCAAGTAGAACCCATACACATGCACTGAAATAGAAATAAATTACGAAGACAGTGTTATCTGTAATTTTACATACTATTTCAGAAATTTGGTAGCGGAAACAAGACATCTCTAGAGAAAATTTTGTGTATGTGGCAGAAGATATTTCCTGACGGTAAGTGTGAAAACATTGTATATTGTCAAATTACATGATAGGTGACGACTATGTAAATTAATTTGTGCAATTGATAATATCTTAAGTAGATTGCAAATGTAACACTGACAAGTAGAACCCGTACGTAGGCACAGAAATAAAAAATAATTACGAACACAGTATTATCTGTAAATTTGCATAACATTTCAGAAATTTGGTAGCGGACAAAAGGCATCTATATAGGAAATGTAGTATATTTGGCAGAAGATATTTCCTGACCGTAAGTGTGAAAACACTGCTTATTGTCAAATTACATGATAGGTGACGAGTATGCAAATCAATTTGTGCAATTGATAATATCTTAAGTAGATTGCAAATGTAACACTGACAAGTAGAACCCGTACGTAGGCACAGAAATAAAAAATAATTACGAACACAGTATTATCTGTAAATTTGCATAATATTTTAGAAATGTGGTAGCGGAAACAAGACATCTCTGGAGAAACTTTAGCGTACTTGGCAGAATATATTTCCTGATCGTAAAGTGTAAATAGACTGTGTATTGTAAAATTATATGTAGGTGACGATTATGCAAATTAATTGACGCAATTGATAATATCTTAAGTAGATTGCAAATGTAACACTGACAAGTAGAACCCGTACGTAGGCACAGAAACAAAAAATAATTACGAACACAGTGTTATCTGTAAATTTGCATAATATTTCAGAAATTTGGTAGCGGACAAAAGGCATCTCTATAGGAAATGTAGCGTCTTTGGCAGAAGATATTTCCTGACCGTAAGTGTGAAAACACTGCTTATTGTCAAATTACATGATAGGTGAAGATTATGCAAATTATTTTGTGCAATTGATAATATCTTAAGAAGATTGCAACTGTAACACTTAAAATATAACCCGTACATAGGCACAGAAACAAAAATAAATTACGAAGACAGTGTAATCTGTAAATTTGCATAATATTTCAGAAATTTAGTAGCAGACAGAAGGCATGTCTATACAAAATTTAGCGGATTTGGCAGAAGATATTTCCTGAGCGTAAGTGTGAAAACACTGCTTATGGTCAAATTACATGATAGGTGAAGATTATGCAAATCAATTTGTGCAATTGATAATATCTTAAGTAGATTGCAAATGTAACACTGACAAGTAGAACCCGTACGTAGGCACAGAAATAAAAATAAATTACGAAGACACTGTAATCTGTAAATTTGCATAATATTTTAGTAATGTGGTAGCGGAAACAAGACATCTCTGGAGAAACTTTAGCGTACTTGGCAGAATATATTTCCTGATCGTAAAGTGTAAAAAGACTGTATATTGTAAAATTATATGATAGGTGACGATTATGCAAATTATTTTGTGCAATTGATAATATCTTAAGTAGATTGCAAATGTAACACTTGAAGTATAACCCGTACACATGTACAGAAATAAAATAAATTACGAAGACACTGTTATCTGTAAATTTGCATAATATTTTAGAAATTTTGTAGCGGAAACAAGACATCTCTGGAGAAAATTTAACGTATTTGGCAGAATAGATTTCCGGACCGCAAAGTGTGAAAAGACACTTTGTTGTAAAATTATATGATAGGTGACGATTATGCAAATTAATTAGAGCAATTGATAATATCTTGAGAAGATTGCAAATATAACACTTACAAGTAGAACCCGTAAACATGCACATGCGCAGAAACAAAAAATATTTACGAACACAGTATTATCTGTAAATTTGCATAATATTTCAGAAATTTGGTAACGGAAAGAAGGCATCTTCAAAAGTCACGTGGACTAGGTAAGCTCATGTGATTTAGACACCTTAGCAGGTTTCATTGCTGAGTAATAGATCAGTTTGAATCTGTATCTAGCACAACGCACAATTGGTAGCAGAAAAAAGACTTCCTAGAGTAAATTTAGCGTATTTGACGGGAAGTAATTCTATTATGAGTAACGACTATGCAAATTATGGTGCACAACAAAGCAGTTAGTTTATGAATGTCACACACAGGCACGGAATACAAAAATAAATTGAGAAATTGCAGTGAGAGAACAGTATTATCTGTAAATTTGCATAATGTTCCAGAAATTAATATATAATGAAAACATTTATTGTGTTACTCTTGTGAATAACATTACAGGTTTTACCAAAAATACTTGTACTTTGTATTAAGAACATTATTCGTCAGAAAGTTGGTAATAAATCGCAAAACATTTTTCATTGGTCTATTATGTAAAATCATGAAGTTATTGCCCCATGGAAAAAATAAATATTATTTTGTGTGTTACAGTGACGTCTTTTAAGAAACTTGTCCAATATTTTTTCAAAAATCGCAATTTTATTAAAGAAAATATGCAATTTTTGATACTATTTAAAATCCACATTTTAAAATAATTTTGGACAACAATAAGTACCCCATCATTAGAGATATATGATTATTTCAGGCTACAGTTTGAGATAAGGCAAAATATCTCTGCCATAGGAACCTATGGTAGAAGCGTTATAATACTGTCAAAACGGCATATATCCACTAAAATACAACCATCATTTTCTCGAATTTTTAATTTCCTTATAATATCCGGAAGTACATTTTTGGGGAAAAAGAATAAATCCTGGGTATTTGCATTCATGAGTAGGCTTCTGATTTAAAAAACCCTATATGAATTGTTTTTAATTGTTATATAGTAAACAATTGGTATTACCTTGGAACCATACCTATTTTTATCTATTCGTCACATCAAGATAATGCAAGTCAGCATGTTAGATGTTTAAAAGCGTACTCAAAATAATAATGCGTTTTTTGTTGTGGTCAATCAAACCCTGTATACATACATGAATGGAGTTATAATAAGTGGAAAGGGGTTGTTGGTGTAATGAACAAACTAAAAACCAATTCTGTAATATCATGGGCTTTAGATATAATATTTACGTGGAAAAAAATACAAAATACCAAATACTGTATTATTTTAAACGAGCTGTTTGATATAATATTCACGTGGAAAAAAAACTTCTTACTAACAAATACTGTATTATTATGAAAAGGCTGATTTATGTAATATCCATGTGGAAAAACTACTAACTAACCAAATCTGTATTAACGGGCTTATTAGTATAATATGCATATGGTGAAATACTCTCTAACAATACTATGTTATTATGAAAAGATTGTTTATGTATTATTCATGTGAAAAAAAACTACTGAATACGAAATACTGTATTTTTATGAAATGTCTTATTGGTCTATTATTCCAGTAGGATAACTACTCACTAACAAATACAGTATTATTATAAAATGGCTGGATGAAGTAATATCCATGTAGAAGAACTACTCACTAACCAATACTGATTTATTATGAAAGGTCTTGTCGATGTAGTATCTATGTAGAAGTAATCCTCACTGTTATTTACTGCTTAATCAAACTGACTCGCCCATGAATAATTACTTCACAAAGGTATATACTTCAACAACTCAGAAGTGAATCGCATATAAATGTTGAAGTATTAATTTATTCACGCAGTAAAGTATTTACAAGAACACAAACATGTTGAAACAAAAACCACTTGGACATTGTTAACATTTTTAGCTCTACCATAAATATAACATGCAAAAAATATCGAAGTTCTGTGACATCAATAATTGTTTTTGTTATGAAATGGCCATTATCTACACCTTGATTGTCTGTTCGTGAGACTTAATAAGCTAATTGAATTTGTGTTCATTAAACAAAACACGTTATCACAATCTTTTGTTGTTCAACAATACCCCAACAAAATAATACTTTACAAAATAAAGTTTTTTAGGGTTTCATTTTCCGTCTACAACTGTGATTATAACTCCACAAAAAACACTGATTCTTGTTTCTAACATGTTATTAATATATGGAACATTCTGGCATCTACTTTCATTGCACAATTATGCAATCATTATTCATGTACAGGCTTGTAAAATATGTAAATCGTGTATAAACAATCTTTTAGGATGTTCTACTTGTGACAGCTCACGAAATGTTAGCAGTGTGAAACAAAGACCGTTTAACTATAATCAAAGAAAGGTTAGAAAGAACTCCCATGTGCTGAGAGTATTGGAGACACATTAAAAATAATTCGAAATTACTTGTACTTGAGATATTGATGGAAAAGCTGAAAACTAATTATGCAAATCAGAAAATTAATATGAACAGATTTGAGGTCTGCGCAAAGTAACAGACCATCTATGTACCAAGTTTTATTGAAATATGATTAGAACAAAAAAAAATATGAATTATTATGCTAAATTAGGAATTAATATGAACAGATTTTAACCCCAAACTAATCAGGTTTGTACATTGTCCTATAGCATCTTTGTACTAAGTTTCATTGAAATGGAATAACTAGTACTTTAGATATCAGTGTGAAAGCTTAGAATTGGTTAATTATGCAAATTAGGTAATTAATATGTACAGATTTTAACCCACAATTAATCAGGTCTGTCTATTGTCCTACAGCATCCATGTACAAAGTTTCATTGAAATGTGATAATTAGTACTTGAGATATGTGTGAAAGTTGAAAATTGATTAATTATGCAAATTAGGTGATTAATATGCATAAATATTGACTGAAAACTAATTTGGTCCCTGCATAGTTCTAGATTCATTGAAATGTGATGATTAATACTTGAGATATCAGTGAAAAAGCTGGAAATTAATTGATTAATTAATTAATTAATTAATTATGCAAATTAGGTAATTAATATGCACAATTATTAACCCTGAAACTAATCAGGTCTCTGCATAGTCCTTGAGTATCTATGTACCAAGTTTCATTGAAATGTAATGCTTAACTTGAAATATCAAAAGATGAAAATTAATTAATTGTGCAATTAGGTAATTAATATGTACTGATATTACCCTAAAAACTATCAGGTCTGTGCAGTGTCCTATGACATCTATGTACGAAATTTCATTGAAATGTGATGATTAGTACTTGAGGTATCAGTGGAAAAAAACTAATCATTATGCATATTACTAATATGCACGGATTTTTACCAAAAACTCATCAAATCTGCGCTTAAGTTCAGAGCATCTATGTACCAAGTTTCATCAAAATCCAATGAGTGGTTGTTTAGATATCATTGGAACAGTCATGGAACAGCTAAAAATCAGCTAATTATCATGCGATTTAGGTAATTAATATCCATGGATGTTTACCAAAACCCAATCAAATCTGCGCATTGGCCCAGAGCATCTATGCACCAAGTTTCATCAAAAACCGATGTATGGTTCTTGAGATAGCAGTCGAACAGTCGGACACACATACACACATACACACGTACACACACACATACAGACAAACTAACTGCAAAGACTCCCATTGTGTGCTTCGCACACGGGAGTCAAAAACAATACAAACACAATGTTTGTAAACAAGCAAATAGAAATGTTGCAACTGGGTTAATTTGTTTTGTTCACACATAGCAGAATGTTAGGAGAATCTTGGCTTAGAATTTAGAGTCGACGTTTTCTGCAACCTTCAATCAATGTTCAGATGCATTATTGACGTTTTATCCATCATCAATCCAATATTTTCATGACTCTCTATCAGTAACCCGATTTACATGTGTCTTAAAATTATGGGTAAATTACATGTTCTTGTCAGCGATTTTCGAATACTAATAATTTCAATATTATAGTTGACAATAAAGGCATCTTGAACTTGTATGGATACTTCATACAATCTGTGATATTCCAGTGAGAGAAATTGTTTATGATTCGTATATGCCGTACATAACTCATTCTTGTTCTTGAGTGTTTTATATCAATTCACATCAGATTGCCATACAGCAATTTGTAAAACAGACGACATGACCAGAGAGGTAAAAATACGGTCATGCCATTTTTCGCTCATGTTAAAATTTCATGAATAATTTGTGCAAAATAACCGATTTTAAGCAGATTAGAATTTTAACACTGAAATGTAGAACCCGCACAAAATATGGAGAAAATATTAATGACCACATCGCAACTAAATAGTTTTGCCGGGCAAGAGTCAAATAAAAACGACAATTTTTAATGTGCACATCAAGACAATCGTAGTTTTTGATACTTTCTATTTACGTTTTTATTGTAATCGCACATATTTGACGTCCAATTCCCACAACATGCAAATAATTACATCTGCCCATGGCGTGTTTTCAATGTTTGAAATACCATGTCATCACACTAGAAAAATTGCGAAGCTAACGTAAATTAATGCAAATCAATGTATTTCCGTGGTTAGAGTGTTTTGTTTTACTATGGATATGATACGAATTCAGAAATCTGCAAACAAAATGTTGACAATAGAGTCACGGGTGGAAACATGGGATTATTTTAATTGGGCTGAACATAATGTATTGTTTTCTTTTTTCTGAATACTCCGGAATTTGATTGTAAAGAAGTGGTTAAATTCGAAAATAATAAACTGTTAGAAATATCCGAGTAATACCAGAACTAAAGTAATTAATCGAAAAAATAGGTTCATTTGATATGTATCATGTATTCACTTCATGACGCACAGTTAACGGCAAAATTACGACTTTTAAGTCAGAGCACTACTTATCTGCCATTTTGTTACATGTGCCTCAGATTGAACATTATGTTTCAATTATGTTGTTGTGTTATTTAATAATTTGTAGGTGCTATTCGTTCTCTAAGTCGTTGTGGGAACGGTCAGAGGTTTCAAACAAAAACAAATTTGTTCTCGTGATTTTTTCTAGTGATTTATATGTGTTTTATTCATTGTCAAACGAAATCGACATAAGCGGGAAAGGTAAAACAAATGTCAAATCGGCCTAATAACATTTACACCCGAGTTAACATATTATAAATAATTTATGCAAAATAACATATTTTAAGCAGTTTAGAATTTTAACACTGAAACGTAAAAACCACACACAACAAGGATGAAAAAATAATGAATATATCTCAACTAAAAAATTTTGCTATACCAGAATCATAGAAAAATATTATTTTCTAAAGTACAGAACAAAGACAATCATATCTGACTATTTCCAAATAAAACAAGCAATTCTCTTGATACCATACATAATTCCATTCATCGAATATTGTTTCTCTTTCCCGACGTTAAAATTGGATACACGAAATTGGATTGTAATAAATACAGAAAAAATACAGACGATATGGTTAAATTCGAAAAAAAATAAAATTAGTAAAATAGCTTAAAATTTCCAGAAAAGGAATCTGCATTGTAGATTACTTGATCAAATAACTTCACTTCACGACCCAGACAAAGTAGTCGGCATTCTGAAGTCAAACGCTTTGTTAATTTATTGTCAGTGGATGAACTACTTGTTTTGAGAAAGCTAATATGTTTGAAGTGAAACAAAATACATCTGAACATGCTTACAAAAGGTTCATAGAAGGTGTATCACGCAGGTTACAACATGTACTTCCAATTTAACTAGTATAACTCAAGAAAAACACTGTAAGCAGAATGAACATGAAAGTTGAAGGTACAATAGAAAAAATCAATATTTTTTTACTAAATAGTGTTACCTCTGTAACGAAAATCAACCTAAAAAATTTAAAAAATAGTTTCGATATTTTAATTACATTTTCTAACACAGAATGTTCTGGAAACAGTATGTGGGTGTGTTATACAAGATTTAAAAACTACGTCAGAAATATGTAAATTCTTGGCCAATTCAACCGCATATAAACACACCGTACTCTCAGTTTCAATTCATTCTGACACTAACGATTGCGTGTGTATCTTCTGCAGTATCTACAGTACGTGAGTATGATAATTGTTATCGTAATTTCTGTGATAACGATGAATTGTTTTCAGCATATCTATTTTATAACCCATAATAACGTGTCTTCAGACATGCACCAAATTATTGATAATTAAAAAAATGTCCTTTTCGCATCCCTTTTTTTAATTTTTTTTAGCGAAATCATATACTCCTACTTCTTCCATAACGTAAAACAAACTGCTTTGATATTTTACCGATTACCATTTGTGCGGCTTCTTGGTCAAATTATGCATCTATGCCCAGTTTATCTTGAATACACTGCTATGGCGCTCTACTATTTGTATAGATGCTTGGCACCTATGTTCGCACGCGTGTATTCATTTCGGCATTTGTAGTTGTCTCTTCTTTCGTGGTGTTTCATCAGAACTGCTAGTGTTGACGACTTGGAAACCACCTTATTTTAATTATCTACTTTTTGGAGTTTGTTATCTATTTTTTGTCAAACACGAGGTTAAAAAAATGAATACATGTTTTTTATCATCATTCTGACTATACAATGTATTGAATTAAATGCGATCATACCATCACTATTCAGCGTGTAGTCAATATCCCCTGAAAAAAACACCCAACGATATGTGCATTTCAGTGATTGTAACCCTACCTGTATGTAGAATTAAAACTACGAATAGCACTGATCCCATGGGAACTGTACATTTCATGTCATTTATTAGCCTATTGCGATTCAGCTTCAAAGGAAATGTTTTTTAATGGGCATTCACCTAACAAATGTAGGATATACGAAATTTCCGTGTGTCTACAGTAGTTCATATTTAATTAGTGATTATTGTCGCTGCATATTAAATAACAAAAATGAAGAAATTTGTGTTTTGTATCTCATAAATGTTATTGCAAAATTTTTGGTCTTCAGTTCTTTGAAGTATTTTTTTTTATAATAATTATAATTTAACATGGCTGACTGAAAGCAGAAAACTAGGAGTGGTAAAAACACAACCACTTAAGTAATGTATACACGCACATAATTATTTCAGAAATCATGGCATATTCAGAAAACAACAACAACATAAGTGTGCCTAGTGGTTTCATTGTGTCATTAGTAACGATTTTAATATTTGGTTTTACAGACTTGGTTACCGTTCTGAAGAATTGGTTACTATGCTTCATATTCATTCAATATGTATATTTGTTATGATGGCGATGTTTGTACATTGCATCAACGCAGTAAGTGATAATTAACATATTGGGGTAAATCAAAACATAGTATTTTAAGTTGTCAGATTTCTGATTTTATTTTGTTAACAGGCACCTCCTCCCGAACCACCGGAAGAAACGGAAAGTCCTGATACATTTGAGTCTGATATAAAGTTAACTTCTGAGCAAGAAACAGACATTGAAGCAATAATAGCCGCTGAAGCAAGTGGGGTCGGTGCAAGAAAAGCTATAACTAGCCTTTCAAAGCGTTGGAATAATGCTATTGTGCCATATGTGATATCATCAACAAGTAAGTATATGTCTGTTTGATAGTTTGTGCTTTCATGTATCAAGTTTTCAGTACACAACATGTATCTATATTATTGCAGGTCAGTCTGATGCTGTCGTAATAAAACAAGCGATGACCTACTGGGAGAGCAACACTTGTATTAGATTCCCACCGTATAACTCGGGCGCGGGGCATTCTGATAGAATTAACTTTAAAAAAGAAAAAGGGTAAGGTTACTAACAATTTTAAACACTCAATTAGTAACAGTCTTTGAGCATATTAGTTAACGTCTGTACCGTTACCGTAGCTGGCGTTGTTGTGTGAAGGTTTATATTATTAGTGATACATTTCTGTATATGTTACCTTCATAGATGCTGGTCTTACGTTGGTCTCACTGGTTGGGGTGTTCAAGATATTTCTATCGGATATGGTTGTGCACATGTGAGTGACGTTTGTATTTAAGTATTCTTGTTTTTGGTACACTTGTGATAAGTGTTGTATTATATCAGTTCAATAATATTAATATTTCAAGGAATAGTCAATATTCACATAGAAATGGGAAATGCTGAATCGGGCATAACAGACAACACATTTCTATGTACAAAGTTTCACATTGGTTAAATCAAGTTAAATAATCCTATTATTATAGTTAATTATTAAAAACAGCATTTTTAAATTACAAGAGGTATTTATATTTGTATAATACAATACGTTCCCGATAGCACGTAACCTCTACCTTATAAGGTATTCCCAATGAAATTCAAATTTTCCCACCGATCATGTTTCTAATCGGTAGTGTATTGTGATTAAAGGACCGATATGCTATGAGTTTTAAGTTTTTTCTGAAACTACATAATGCAATTGCTTAGTAATTTTTTTTCCTATTTAAAATGGGATTGTTTTGAGCAGTAACACCCGTGATTCAAAGGATTTTAAGACCAACGAGTAGTGAAAATGCATAATCTCTCTACTAAATGAGCTAAGCATTGTGGTTTACTATTATTATTGCTGCCATCGTTTGCCAATATTCTTTTTATATAAGAATTTACGTTACACAAGTTCACTATGACAAAAAACATTCCGTATTTTTTTATTTATTTCATATTTCATTAAGTTATTTAACGCTGTTGTCCATGATTTAGGACTAATTCCCACGAAACAAAAACAAAGCAATACATACATAATAAGGGTCGCACAATTATATTTGAAAAATATATATAATGCAATATATTCTCAAGTCACACCACATTCACCAATTATCGTTCACATATCAGTAATTGATTATACAGATACTAACAAGTGTCCATATAAAGTAATTTTAATCTAATTATGTTATTGTTCACGGATCTTAACTAGTGTTTTATGTTGCTTCATGAAACAGAGGGGAACTATTGCTCACGAAATTGGTCATGCAATAGGATTCTGGCATGAACAAAGTCGCACGGACCGAGATAATTACGTTACAATTCACTGGGAAAACATCGAGTCGGATATGGGTTACAATTTCAACAAATATACCTCTGCGGATGTTAATATGTACAACGTGCCATACGACATTGGATCGCTTATGCATTATGGTGCTAAGGTAGGACTATATTGTAAATATTGAAACATTAACTGTATTCGCCATATGTGATCACTCAAAATACGTTAGGTCTTATGCAATATATCTTTACGTTTGAAGCTTTTTTTTTTATAATATTTCCAAACATATGATGAAGACTTGTAGCTCATATAAAATTATGTCCATTTTGTTTAAAATTGTCAATTAAATATAACATATTTTTCTGACAATAAATATGGCGTTCAAAGGGCTACCGTGCAGTTACACACTAAATATCCCCTGATACATGCACTGTGTGATATTTACAAGTCAAAATAAATTCAGTATTTCAGCACGAATGGCCAGGATACAATAACAGCGAATAACCCAGCTGACCAAGACAAAATGGGCGAGCGTGATTATTTGAGTAACGCTGATATTTTTTTAGCCAATATAATTTATGACTGCCCAGGTATGTATGTATTTTTTATTTTTTTATTCCATTAATTAATACAGTTGTGTTTTTTTAGTTTCTGGTGATACCCAGTTATAATTTAGTTTTTTCACTGTTTTTTTTTTAGCTATTCGAGCTCGTTTTGTATCAATGTATTACGTTATAAAATTGTTGTTGATAACAAATTTTTCAGCTCTGCCAAAAGCAAGCACAGAAGCAGTGTTTCCGTTTGATAATCAATGTAAATCTCCATATAAAGTTAATAGTCAAGCTAGTTTGAATTGGGCAAGACATGCACTACAACAGAATGGAGAAAATAGAAGCTTCTGGGTTGATGGCACGATTTCAGGCAGTACAATTACATTCAGTGATGGTTCAACAATGTCAGTAGATTCGTCTTTGTTTCACAGTAATGAACCAAATGGAAGTGGGCAATGTCTCCAATTGTGTTGAGTACAAAATACAAGGCCTGTTTTCATTATTACATTTTATTCCGTATTTGCTTTGTATGTTAAAACAGTTTGATGTTTATTTAAACACCGTCAGAATGACGATATACATTGCAGAGTAATTTAATTATCATAAAATAGCTATCTGAACAACTTGTCATGTAGTACGAAGGTCATTTTGAGTACATATTGCCGTTATAAAGCGATCAAATACAATCATATTTACAGGTGGTACAACAATGACTGGAAATTGGATGATACGATGTGCGACTACAATCAGAAGAAGTATCTATGTGCAGGTACAGTGATCGTTATGTATATATATATATATATATGTATTATAGTTTTCCGCAAAATGTTTACACAAGGTCAAGGAATACTCAAGTTCTACATTTACATTTATACGGCAACACATTCACGTGTTCTGAAAATATTCCATGTATGAGTGATGTCTTATTAATAATGTTGTAATGGTCGTATATTCAACAGATTTACCGCGTCCTAGTTCTAGTACAGAGCTTCCGGCTAATGCTCAGTGTGATTCTGGATCTCTATTCCAAGTTGTTGACCAGAACGATTTAGAACGTGGACAGATCGTAATTAAAACAAATGGAGAGAATAGAAATTTCTGGGTGGATGGGAGCATATCAGGCAATACCATTACCTTCACTGGTGGTTCAACAATATCGGTTAATTCAGAATTGTTTCAACCAAATGAGCCCAATGGAAGTGGCTCCTGTCTCCATTTGCGGTGAGTGCATATAATATATACTATGTATTATGTTGTTTTTGTTATTGTTGATAGTGTACTATGGGAAATACAGAAAGTCTAATTACATGTTTTAGCACAGTTTTAAAGTAAGACGTTCCTCAAAAATAAAAAATAAACTATTGTCATTATGTTTACATTTGTGACATTTTAGGATAAAAAGAAAATTTGATTGACAAAATGGTATTAAAATAGCATTTTTAGTATAACTTACAAATGTATTCTACGACAAAAATATTTTAAAACTAAGCCTGGTGACATATCGTGAAAAAATGATATTTGTTATATCAATATGATTGTTATATCAATAATTTCATTGGATTTGAACAAAAATCTCCTCATAATTATAAACACATTTTGACACAATTGCATTTTACCTTCAGTTGCAAATTTATTAGCATCGTGCTTACAAATGCAAACAATTTCATCAAATTAAAAAATCTCTTCTGTCCTTATATACAGGTATTATAACAATACATGGAAATTAGACGACACTACATGCAACTTTGCTCAAAAGTATTTGTGTTCTGCTTAAGCGGTACGTATCATGCAAACTAAATAATTAATTTTGATGTGAGGTCTAAATACATCTTCTCTTTTCTCGCGCCCACATTTGTTGTAAAATTAACTAAAATTCTTGATATTGACTGTATAATGTATTTCAGCTGGGCATCTTGTTAAATGAATATTTTTAACTGTAGAGCTACCAGCCATCATTGGGGCGCCACTATCTGGCAGCTAAATAGTTTCCTCGGACATATAGCATGTATAGTGGAAAACAAAATATGCACATGAAACAATTGAGCATAATGATAATGATAATGACATCTTCGAGATAGACACTATTTTACTTTTGATTAATTGTAGTCTAATATTGTATTGCTGTAATTTGTTTAATGCAATTTGAAAAAAAATATATATTCTTGTTTGATACTGAAAGTAGATAATTATATATTATATAACTAAAATATAACTCTATTGGATGCATAATGGCCTGATATTGTAGCAAACATCCGATTTGTCGTTTTATGAAGCAATACAATTATTCATTAAGTTTTGAACCATTTGTTTTTGTACGTAAACTGAAAATCACTTTTTTTTTCATTTTCTATCTAACGAGTATTGTTGCATGTCTTCATCGCAACTTTTTCGTGGATGGTAAACACATCTTTAAATCAAAGTCTTAATTATTAATTCTCTTATTGCATTCATGAAATCACTCCACGAATTATATTACTGCAATCGCATGCCTCGTAAATAAATCGTACGTGTAGTTTAGTTGCATGTCTAATGGAAATTTAGTTTATTATTATTGTTATTGCATGCTATAAAACTTGTTGAATTGCAGGACAATAAATAATCTAAAGCATAAATATTGAGTCTTTTATCGTGAAAGTGTGATGGCATGCATTTTCGGTGTATGATAATTCTAATTGTTTGAAACTTCACAAAGGAGCAATTGTAGTGCAGTATTGTACCACAGTATTAAAGACCTACAGTCTATTATGCGTTCGAATTATGTTGACACATAATTGATACTTCTTATGTGACCCACAACGATGCGGTGCGACAAATGCGACACTTAAAATAAACTTGCTAAAAGTCATAGTATTCTGAATATCAAGACCGAGCTGTGGGATTAAGCAAATTTGTTGTCTTTATTGTTCTGTATGAAAAAATGGGATGCCAATAATTAAATGTCGATAAGCAAACTCCGACAACATCAGAATCCACAGGCAACTTTACGATTGCGAAAGAAAACGGTACAACATAGCCAATTCAGGGAGAGATTCGTCAATCAAGAGGTGACAAGCGCATCCTGCTCTGTTGTGGCAGGCACCACATACCGACACTGCAATATGCATCACAAAACCGATCGGTGACAATTGTGTTACAAGTAGGACGTAGTGTGTACAAAACACAAACTACACTTACACTGGGAAGGTATCATGTAAACCACTTGATTACTTGTCAGAGAACACTTCCAGCTTTAAAATTCCTCGCTCTCCTTATAAAATTGCTTACAGTTCTACTAATTACTTAGGCGTACGTTATATATTATCCACCAATAACTATAAGCCATTGATTTATCACACAGTTTCTACGCCGTGTCTCTCAAAGGCAAGTCTTGCAGATACTTACTGCAGTATATTTATGAAAACAAGCCATACATGACACAATTATAATAATATAGTTGGAACACAAACATGTCAGATATAGATCCAGAAGCTGATGCTTAATTTTGTGTCTGATCGTCAAACGAGTACTTGCCCATATTGAGAGATATTGACTGGAAAAGCTTTTTAAATACATCTCTATATCGATGACAGGATGTATAATGAATATTAAATTTGAACATGATCAGTCAAAGCATGTCAGAAATATGGCACTAGAACAAAATGGCCGCCAGTTGGCTATTTGAAATCAGTTGGTCATTTTAAATGACGTGCATCAGGGTTCAATACTGTTTAATGTATGTACAAGGTTGAACAAAATCCAACTGTAGACAGCAGAGATCCGGTTGCGGAATGCCAGAAATGCTTGATTTTGATTATTTTGTATCACAAAAATGGCCGGCCGTCGGCCATCTTGAATCAGATCATGAAACAAATCGGTGTGCACATGTATAATATGTACATGTGAAGTTTAAATGTAATCGGTCCAGGCACGGCTAAGACACACACAAAGGTCGTTCTATAAGTTCATAAAATTGTTTGACTACGTCCAAACGGGAACTGATATGCATTTACCATTAGGTAGACTATACGCCAATAACACGATTGCTGTTGACGATTCATTGCTCGACAACAATTCTGCGAAAGCAACATGTACGTGATTCTCTATCAATATGATTACAATTAAATTAACGAAACCATTTACATATATAAACTTGTTTCGAAATAAATAAACCAACAACAGTTTATGGTATCACTTCCTACCCAGACACTTTTTTCGAACATCAGCAATCATTTGTGGCAAAGGTATTTTCCCACAATATCGTTGTATCTGCCATACAACTTTTTGAGTTACAGTACAGAAACGGTATTGTAATAAATTAATGCGACGACATTGCTGAAGGGGTACACATGAGCTGCAGGCTCCACTTAACATGTCAACTGTAGAATGTACACACAATAGGCTGGAGAGATAGGAATATTGCTGTCAAGGTGTGGGAGGTTTATGATTTTAAAATATTTTTTTTTTATCGTGAAGTATGATAGAATGATGACCAGTAGAGTAATGTTTATATTCAAAGTAAATAAATCAGTGTCAGTTGTTTCTTTACCTCCAGACTTTCTATTTTCAAATTTCTCAGTTTTGTAAAAGTTAAAAGTTAACCAAATCCATAGATCACCGGTACTTGGCAGTAAACAAAAATTCATACAGTAGTACTCTAATAAACGTGCGCCCTCAAACACGGCGTTAGAGAGAATATGCGGATAAACAGGCCCATTAGCTAAAATCAAACACATGATGGCGGTATGAGACGATACAACTTTAAAGGAGATCATCAAATGATGTAGGTGGATAGAATGATTTTTAGTGAATAAATTGATCTGAAACAGTTATATAACACCAACACACATACCCTACGTAAAGTATCAGAAAGAAATGAAAGAATGGCCGTCCCATCCTCGAAATCAGAGTGAAACGAATTTGCCTGTAATTTCCAAAAGCTGAATATAGCCGCCAACAAATAATGCTGTGAACAATAGTGGTCGAGGTAGGTGGATATCCATCTGCGAAAGCCAGATATCATGAATATTGATGATCTCGAAGCGCATTTTTTGATACACTAATACAAAATGGCAACTATGAAAATGTGATGTACGCGGAACTTAGATGCATACAATTGAAAGGGGAGCGATCATATCACCCCATCGTGGGGTAAAAACTGAGTGGAAGAACCAAAAGGTTGCAAAGTTCTACTGAATCCAAGTAATCTAATTAACATTTACACACGCATAAAAATGTTAGGGGAATATGCTTTACATATAGGAACATAGAACAGTAATATTTAATAAATGGAAACTGAAAACACAAAAAACCAAGAGGAGAAGGTTTAAAATGAGTGAAGAAAGAGTGATAGAGAAGAAATGCCAACTATAAAATAAATGTGCACGTACTAAATTGTCGGGAAAAACTAAATGTACTGGGTGAAAGTCAAGGCTAACATCGAAAACATTAATACTAAAATATTGAAGATATGGTACATACCCCTCCATCAAATACTATATCAGTCACTGACAAGTCTGGTCATGTGCTGCATGTACATGTTTAAATTAACTCTTTAATGTGTATTGTGCCATCGGCAGACACGAGTGTGCCCAATGTTTACAGCAACTAAAACGCCATCTCAACAAAATTAATGATGATCCTGTTATTGGTGGTGATTTTAATTGGACACTTGCACCTGGCATTGATCGTAATGGCAATAGAGAGCCAGACATGCACACGTCCCATGCTCTAAGCTTTGTAATTGAAATGTTTAAATTGATTGATCCATGGCGACATCAACATGGCAAAAAACACAAACTTCACATGGGTGCGGATTATCGTAATGACACCACGTACGCACATTTGGTTCACACGCCGTTCAGTATTGTTTGAAATCAACAACTTGCATGTTTAGGGTAGGCATTTTAAACACATACTACAGGAATGTTATAGTTTGTTTACAAATTGTATTTAATATTGGCAACTTCGCAAGGCTTTAACCGTGAGACACATCCCTGGTAATCACGTGATCGTGCCACTGACTACTGCGATTGGCTGATGGAATGTTTACTTTGTCACGCCTTAGAGTTTTATGGCAGATTTTTTAAGATTTTGTTAGACAAGATGAGAGAATAAATAGAGAGAGAATAAGAAGAGAAGGGGCAACAGGGCGTTACCTCAACTGAAGGTTTAGATGAATAAAGCTGCACTCTCTGTAGTGAATTAATGTATCGCAACGTGTATGAGTCGTCTACACGCTAGCCAGAGTCCCCTCACCACGACGACCCTTTCACAACAGGGGCGTGATAGCACTCTCATATGCCTTAAGGGATTTTACATCTATAAACACATGCACAATCGTTTGAACGCTATTCAAATAAGCTATCAATTCAAGACAACTTTCTAGCGCGCATCAAACTGACCAGTATGGTGTTTGAATATTAATGTTCTTCAAGACGCGGAATATGTAAATATCATTACTGAATTATGGTCCCAGTGGCAAACCCAACGTGATGCTCTCAAAAATTTGCAAACATGATGGAACATTTGTAAACATGATATCAAAGTGTTGTCCAAGGAATAGTGTAATTTAATGCCATTTTAAACAAGTGAATAAAGACAACAAGCGAGCCTTAATCAATAAAATGTAGCCTTTTATTTATCAGGAAAAACGCTACTCTTTCACGCCTCAAACAGCACGAAAACGGAGGAACTGCTATTCAAGCCCGTCACAAATATTTAAATGAGTGGAATGTTCCCAATTCATTTTTTTGTCAAACTTGAGAAACGGAACAAAAAATAAAACACATATATAGCTCACATTAGGCGGAAAAGTGGCAGTCACATTGACTATCCTTGAGAGATACGTGATATCACGCAAAACTGTTATACACCGCTTTACAAAACGAAATAAAAATGGGGAAATCACTTGTCTTAAAAACTTGTGGTTAGCTTCCTGTGTAATGATTATTTAGATCTTCACGAACACACTTATTTTGCGTTCAGTTATTGGTTAAATCATTAATCCTGAATAAGACTGCAGTATCCCAGTATATTGACGAAACAATCAATCTATTGCGCGAGGCTGTCAATTACTGTAACATCACAAATACTCTCTTTGATATTTTAGCTTTTGACCAGGAAAAAGCCTTTGACAGAATCAATCACACTTTCTTGTTTAAGACATTACATGCATTTGTTTTTTGGGCACAATTATATTCTTTATACACAACAAATGCCAATTCTATTCAGAGTCAGAGCGAATTGCGCCCTCACATCATCTATTATCAAGGCATTCGTCAGGAATTCTTGTTAATGCAATAGGGCCGTTAATCAATAAAATCAGACGGGAAACTGGGGAAACTGAGCAAACTGGCAGCGAATGTTGAGGATATAGATATATTCATTAAACAGTTCTTTAATAATCTGCCAGAACGGTTGAACATTTATGAGAGCACATCCAATTCCAAAATTTACTTTCAAGAAATCAAAGGGACTGTGGGTTGACAGCTGGGAAAACATTAAAAGCTCACTTATGGGTATTAAGTGGAACTAAACTGGCCTGAAATATTTGAGTGTGTATTTAGAGAACAGGACTGGAAGGAAACATTTCATTTGTCACAATTCTACGATCTGCTAAAACGTGGTTTGACAGTTTCCAGGTGTTGGTTCGTTATTATGTCACCCCACCACACAAATGAATTGTCATCCTGTCAGTGTCAGTATTATAGTACTTCATCATCACTGCAAAAGTTGCTAAGCATATCTGCTGACGGGGTTCTCAGGTTGTTTTTCTTATATACAGTCATTGGTAAGTATTTGTATTGTTTAACTGGGTTATTTGGGCTTTTTGGGAGCTGTTTGGTTTTCTAGATGTGGCAAGGTGACCGGCAACCAAGGTTGAGACACGAATAGGGCGTTGGGTATTTTTCTTGCTAACGTGTCATGGATAGAATATGTGTATGCGGCGCCCACTGACAAGAACTTTAATTGTTTAGTAACTTCTTCAAAAGAAATGGTTTCAAGATTTGGTTACCCTCAGTAATAGTATTTTGTGCACTTTCGTCAGTGTATAAAGAGATGCATACAATTTACGAGTGATACTACTTATCTCGTGAAAAGTCATCAGTTAGACTGCCATTTTCCCATTGAATATGAGCTATAGCTTTTTTGTGTCCATTTACTTTCTCAAGTTTGAAAAATATGAATGGCATTACCTCTGTTTCCGTGCTGTGCAAGGCATAACAGCGTCGACTTTTTTTCCTGATACGCCCGATAAGGTGAAACGATGATTATATCATCATTGTCTATACACCCATTGTTTGAAAGTGCCACATTGAATTTGCCACTAGGCTCTGAATTCTGTAATGAAATTCACATATTTTGCGTCTTGCCTTTAGACAGTTTGATGCACATGAGAGGGTGGTTTGAAATAGATTGTGCGTCATCGTGTATTTCATTAGCATTCAACTATGCATGTGATTGAAGATGTAATTCTTGTCAAGGCGTATGGAAGTGTTGCTACGCCCTCATGTGAAGTCTGTGTGTTTGCCATGGTGATGACGCCATGCATCAACTCAAACCTTTCAAGCACAGAGCCTAGATTTCAAATGTCATAAATACCGAAATAAGGAAATAAAACAACATTTGTATGTTATCAGAACACACAAATGATTTGTTTATCAGTACGCTAATGATGTAAGAATATTCATCACCCGAAAATAGGGCTTTAATAAACTAGCAGAAAGACGAACTTGGGCATTAAGTGTATTGGATAACATCATAACATTTATGAACACAAACTGGACTGAAGTAAAGCAAAAAGTTAAAAATAAAATAAGTGTTGGGCACATTTGCTCCTACACACAGTGTGCTCTTTTAATAAACAATGTGCTTTCACCACAGTTAGTTTATGGCTTTTATAGTGTATCCCCTTACTTTAATATTGTTTTCTCACTCCATTCTTTGTAGACCTGTTTTGCAAGACCGACATAGGGTGTAGACGTATTCGCCATAGAAAATGGTGGGCGAATTGTCACCCACTTGGCATCCTTGTTTTAAATTGTAGATTGTAATTTATCATATGGAAAACACTTGCTATGTACTAAACTCGAAACTGAATTTCTTTATCATCCTGCATTTTATTTAGACTTGAAATTTTGTTAGAAGTCACTTGACAAGACGCGTATTTTTAATAAGTCAAATCTTACCGACATTCTTGCTGAATCCAGTGCGAAATGAACCGTTACTTTTAAAACACCTCACCGCTGCAGGAGTTTTGAGGGTACGTGATCTTTTTTTACTTAGAAAAAGAAACCTGGCTCCTAGCGTATTTTTTTTTAATAAAGTCAACACACACTATAGCCGCATAATTGACTGTCGTTTGAATGTTGTACATACAATATGCTTTTTTTTCTAGTAAATAGAAAGCAACAATAAATACAATATTAAAAGACAACTTAGTAAATCAAGTCACCTCAGTTTCCAGTTACATTTCTCAAATTTTCCACTATACAAACTCAAAAAGGACGCTATTTACAAATACATCATAGCGGTTATGAACAAAACTCGTCATCTTGGCAAACTTGACACTGTGTGGCGTGAGCTACTGGCCTTATCTTCAGATATTAAACCCAACTTCAAAGGGTGTTATATTGTCACCATCATAACACGTGAGGGAGACTTGCAATAGCGTTCAATGCATGGAGAATACACTACTGTTGGTTTTTTTTGTTTCCAGTTACATTTCTCAGATGAGCCGAACTTTCCACTATACACACTCAAAGAGGACGATATTTACAAATACATCATAGCGGTTATGAATAAAACTCGTCATCTTGGCAAACTTGACACTGTGTGACGTGAGCTACTGGCCTTGTCTTCAGATATTAAACCCACCTTCAAAGGGTGTTATATTGTCACCATCACAACACGTGAGGGAGACTTGCAATAGCGTTCAATGCATGGAGAATACACTACTGTTGGTTTTTTTTGTTGGGGAAAATCGTGCTTGAAAACTTTCCACTTATTTCATTCACATTTTTATTGAATGTCCGGCGGTTGACGTCATCTGTCGCTTTATTTCCCGCATTTCCAGTGATCTTTTACAACCTGGTTTGACTGTTTCCTTGGTGGTTCCTTATTTTGCCACCTCACCATGAATTCACGTCAGTGTCAGAGTATTTTTGTTGTCCTCGCAAAAGTTTATATGAATTTCTCCCGACGGAATAAACTGGATGGATGTTCTTTTATGAGTCCATTGAAAATCACTAGCAGAATTAAATCTTAATACCAGTGCTTCAAACTTGTTAAAGAGAGGAGAGTTTTGAATATATTTGGACTTCAAATGACACTCTCTGTTCTTTGGAAAATGACAAATTACAAATCCATTAGTTGACTTGAATCACGCTGCTATTGTTCAGTAGTATCTTTTACGTTTCTGTGATTCGTCTTGTTGTTAATATTAACAGACAATATCCAGACCAACTTATCTTTTGTCTAATTATTTGGCTTAAATTACTAAATGAAATATTCCACTCTTTTTACATTTAGCTATCTTTTCTTAAGAATGCAGATGTGTAATTAAAACACTTTACTCAAATATTGTTTAATTACCAAGAAATTCAAAACATAAATTTTCAGATTTACTACTATTTTAGCAAAATTTAGGCAATTGATTTGGCGGAAAATGATTTCAACCTCGATCATTTTTGGCACAGATTTCAATTGGTGTGGGGCACTTCCATTCAAAATTCAGGTGAATACTACGTGGATCACACTGTATGTAACCGTAACATGTGATTCATAACTCCATAATTTGATCATTATGCAATAAGAATATTGAGTTGAGATAATGATGATTGTATTTTATCGAATAACGGCCATTTTGTCCGTATTATACCGGTTTTATCATACGTTCCTGTGATATTACACGATAAAACACTAAACATTGTTATGTGATCTATAACCAACTTTTTTAAAAGTTATGATTAAGCATCTACCTTAACAAGTTGGTGGTTCTTTTATTTGTATACTAGCCCATCATCATAAATCACACATCGTAGTTACTATTCAATGATGCTCTCTTTTACTTTGTGTAAACAATCAACGAAGTGTAGCACGTAACGAACTTTCCACGCTCACAAACAGAATATTTCAAAAATTACCTAATCAATTATTAAGAAGTGATAAACGGTGAGGATATTGGATAGCGGAAACAAGACCTCTCTTTGGGGGAACTTTAGTGTATTTGGCCGACGAAATTGCCTGAGCGTAAGAGTGAAAAGACAGTATAGTGTAAAATTAAAAGACAGGAGACGATTATTCAAATTATTTTGCGCAATTAAGTTGATATTATCTTAAGACGAATGTAATACTGAAAAGCAGAACTGGCACACAGGCACAGAAACAAAAACAAATTACGAAGACTGCGTAATTTGTAATTCAGCGGAAACAAGGAATCTCTTAATTTAGAATACTTGGTAGACGATATTTTCTGAGCGACAGATAAAACCTATACAATGTCAAGTAGAACCCATACACATGCACTGAAATAGAAATAAATTACGAAGACAGTGTTATCTGTAATTTTACATACTATTGCAGAAATTTGGTAGCGGAAACAAGACATCTCTAGAGAAAATTTTGTGTATGTGGCAGAAGATATTTCCTGACGGTAAGTGTGAAAACATTGTATATTGTCAAATTACATGATAGGTGACGACTATGTAAATTAATTTGTGCAATTGATAATATCTTAAGTAGATTGCAAATGTTACACTGACAAGTAGAACCCGTACGTAGGCACAGAAATAAAAAATAATTACGAACACAGTATTATCTGTAAATTTGCATAACATTTCAGAAATTTGGTAGCGGACAAAAGGCATCTATATAGGAAATGTAGTATATTTGGCAGAAGATATTTCCTGACCGTAAGTGTGAAAACACTGCTTATTGTCAAATTACATGATAGGTGACGAGTATGCAAATCAATTTGTGCAATTGATAATATCTTAAGTAGATTGCAAATGTAACACTGACAAGTAGAACCCGTACGTAGGCACAGAAATAAAAAATAATTACGAACACAGTATTATCTGTAAATTTGCATAATATTTTAGAAATGTGGTAGCGGAAACAAGACATCTCTGGAGAAAGTTTAGCGTACTTGGCAGAATATATTTCCTGATCGTAAAGTGTAAATAGACTGTGTATTGTAAAATTATATGTAGGTGACGATTATGCAAATTAATTGACGCAATTGATAATATCTTAAGTAGATTGCAAATGTAACACTGACAAGTAGAACCCGTACGTAGGCACAGAAACAAAAAATAATTACGAACACAGTGTTATCTGTAAATTTGCATAATATTTCAGAAATTTGGTAGCGGACAAAAGGCATCTCTATAGGAAATGTAGCGTCTTTGGCAGAAGATATTTCCTGACCGTAAGTGTGAAAACACTGCTTATTGTCAAATTACATGATAGGTGAAGATTATGCAAATTATTTTGTGCAATTGATAATATCTTAAGAAGATTGCAACTGTAACACTTAAAATATAACCCGTACATAGGCACAGAAACAAAAATAAATTACGAAGACAGTGTAATCTGTAAATTTGCATAATATTTCAGAAATTTAGTAGCAGACAGAAGGCATGTCTATACAAAATTTAGCGGATTTGGCAGAAGATATTTCCTGAGCGTAAGTGTGAAAACACTGCTTATGGTCAAATTACATGATAGGTGAAGATTATGCAAATCAATTTGTGCAATTGATAATATCTTAAGTAGATTGCAAATGTAACACTGACAAGTAGAACCCGTACGTAGGCACAGAAATAAAAATAAATTACGAAGACACTGTAATCTGTAAATTTGCATAATATTTTAGTAATGTGGTAGCGGAAACAAGACATCTCTGGAGAAACTTTAGCGTACTTGGCAGAATATATTTCCTGATCGTAAAGTGTAAAAAGACTGTATATTGTAAAATTATATGATAGGTGACAATTATGCAAATTATTTTGTGCAATTGATAATATCTTAAGTAGATTGCAAATGTAACACTTGAAGTATAACCCGTACACATGTACAGAAATAAAATAAATTACGAAGACACTGTTATCTGTAAATTTGCATAATATTTTAGAAATTTTGTAGCGGAAACAAGACATCTCTGGAGAAAATTTAACGTATTTGGCAGAATAGATTTCCGGACCGCAAAGTGTGAAAAGACACTTTGTTGTAAAATTATATGATAGGTGACGATTATGCAAATTAATTAGAGCAATTGATAATATCTTGAGAAGATTGCAAATATAACACTTACAAGTAGAACCCGTAAACATGCACATGCGCAGAAACAAAAAATATTTACGAACACAGTATTATCTGTAAATTTGCATAATATTTCAGAAATTTGGTAACGGAAAGAAGGCATCTTCAAAAGTCACGTGGACTAGGTAAGCTCATGTGATTTAGACACCTTAGCAGGTTTCATTGCTGAGTAATAGATCAGTTTGTATCTGTATCTAGCACAACGCACAATTGGTAGCAGAAAAAAGACTTCCTAGAGTAAATTTAGCGTATTTGACGGGAAGTAATTCTATTATGAGTAACGACTATGCAAATTATGGTGCACAACAAAGCAGTTAGTTTATGAATGTCACACACAGGCACGGAATACAAAAATAAATTGAGAAATTGCAGTGAGAGAACAGTATTATCTGTAAATTTGCATAATGTTCCAGAAATTAATATATAATGAAAACATTTATTGTGTTACTCTTGTGAATAACATTACAGGTTTTACCAAAAATACTTGTACTTTGTATTAAGAACATTATTCGTCAGAAAGTTGGTAATAAATCGCAAAACATTTTTCATTGGTCTATTATGTAAAATCATGAAGTTATTGCCCCATGGAAAAAATAAATATTATTTTGTGTGTTACAGTGACGTCTTTTAAGAAACTTGTCCAATATTTTTTCAAAAATCGCAATTTTATTAAAGAAAATATGCAATTTTTGATACTATTTAAAATCCACATTTTAAAATAATTTTGGACAACAATAAGTACCCCATCATTAGAGATATATGATTATTTCAGGCTACAGTTTGTGATAAGGCAAAATATCTCTGCCATAGGAACCTATGGTAGAAGCGTTATAATACTGTCAAAACGGCATATATCCACTAAAATACAACCATCATTTTCTCGAATTTTTAATTTCCTTATAATATCCGGAAGTACATTTTTGGGGAAAAAGAATAAATCCTGGGTATTTGCATTCATGAGTAGGCTTCTGATTTAAAAAACCCTATATGAATTGTTTTTAATTGTTATATAGTAAACAATTGGTATTACCTTGGAACCATACCTATTTTTATCTATTCGTCACATCAAGATAATGTAAGTCAGCATGTTAGATGTTTAAAAGCGTACTCAAAATAATAATGCGTTTTTTGTTGTGGTCAATCAAACCCTGTATACATACATGAATGGAGTTATAATAAGTGGAAAGGGGTTGTTGGTGTAATGAACAAACTAAAAACCAATTCTGTAATATCATGGGCTTTAGATATAATATTTACGTGGAAAAAATACAAAATACCAAATACTGTATTATTTTAAACGAGCTGTTTGATATAATATTCACGTGGAAAAAAAACTTCTTACTAACAAATACTGTATTATTATGAAAAGGCTGATTTATGTAATATCCATGTGGAAAAACTACTAACTAACCAAATCTGTATTAACGGGCTTATTAGTATAATATGCATATGGTGAAATACTCTCTAACAATACTATGTTATTATGAAAAGATTGTTTATGTATTATTCATGTGAAAAAAACTACTGAATACGAAATACTGTATTTTTATGAAATGTCTTATTGGTCTATTATTCCAGTAGGATAACTACTCACTAACAAATACAGTATTATTATAAAATGGCTGGATGAAGTAATATCCATGTAGAAGAACTACTCACTAACCAATACTGATTTATTATGAAAGGTCTTGTCGATGTAGTATCTATGTAGAAGTAATCCTCACTGTTATTTACTGCTTAATCAAACTGACTCGCCCATGAATAATTACTTCACAAAGGTATATACTTCAACAACTCAGAAGTGAATCGCATATAAATGTTGAAGTATTAATTTATTCACGCAGTAAAGTATTTACAAGAACACAAACATGTTGAAACAAAAACCACTTGGACATTGTTAACATTTTTAGCTCTACCATAAATATAACATGCAAAAAATATCGAAGTTCTGTGACATCAATAATTGTTTTTGTTATGAAATGGCCATTATCTACACCTTGATTGTCTGTTCGTGAGACTTAATAAGCTAATTGAATTTGTGTTCATTAAACAAAACACGTTATCACAATCTTTTGTTGTTCAACAATACCCCAACAAAATAATACTTTACAAAATAAAGTTTTTTAGGGTTTCATTTTCCGTCTACAACTGTGATTATAACTCCACAAAAAACACTGATTCTTGTTTCTAACATGTTATTAATATATGGAACATTCTGGCATCTACTTTCATTGCACAATTATGCAATCATTATTCATGTACAGGCTTGTAAAATATGTAAATCGTGTATAAACAATCTTTTAGGATGTTCTACTTGTGACAGCTCACGAAATGTTAGCAGTGTGAAACAAAGACCGTTTAACTATAATCAAAGAAAGGTTAGAAAGAACTCCCATGTGCTGAGAGTATTGGAGACACATTAAAAATAATTCGAAATTACTTGTACTTGAGATATTGATGGAAAAGCTGAAAACTAATTATGCAAATCAGAAAATTAATATGAACAGATTTGAGGTCTGCGCAGACCATCTATGTACCAAGTTTTATTGAAATATGATTAGAACAAAAAAAAATATGAATTATTATGCTAAATTAGGAATTAATATGAACAGATTTTAACCCCAAACTAATCAGGTTTGTACATTGTCCTATAGCATCTTTGTACTAAGTTTCATTGAAATGGAATAACTAGTACTTTAGATATCAGTGTGAAAGCTTAGAATTGGTTAATTATGCAAATTAGGTAATTAATATGTACAGATTTTAACCCACAATTAATCAGGTCTGTCTATTGTCCTACAGCATCCATGTACAAAGTTTCATTGAAATGTGATTATTAGTACTTGAGATATGTGTGAAAGTTGAAAATTGATTAATTATGCAAATTAGGTGATTAATATGCATAAATATTGACTGAAAACTAATTTGGTCCCTGCATAGTTCTAGATTCATTGAAATGTGATGATTAATACTTGAGATATCAGTGAAAAAGCTGGAAATTAATTGATTAATTAATTAATTAATTAATTAATTATGCAAATTAGGTAATTAATATGCACAATTATTAACCCTGAAACTAATCAGGTCTCTGCATAGTCCTTGAGTATCTATGTACCAAGTTTCATTGAAATGTAATGCTTAACTTGAAATATCAAAAGCTGAAAATTAATTAATTGTGCAATTAGGTAATTAATATGTACTGATATTACCCTAAAAACTATCAGGTCTGTGCAGTGTCCTATGACATCTATGTACGAAATTTCATTGAAATGTGATGATTAGTACTTGAGGTATCAGTGGAAAAAAACTAATCATTATGCATATTACTAATATGCACGGATTTTTACCAAAAACTCATCAAATCTGCGCTTAAGTTCAGAGCATCTATGTACCAAGTTTCATCAAAATCCAATGAGTGGTTGTTTAGATATCATTGGAACAGTCATGGAACAGCTAAAAATCAGCTAATTATCATGCGATTTAGGTAATTAATATCCATGGATGTTTACCAAAACCTAATCAAATCTGCGCATTGGCCCAGAGCATCTATGCACCAAGTTTCATCAAAAACCGATGTATGGTTCTTGAGATAGCAGTCGAACAGTCGGACACACATACACACATACACACGTACACACACACATACAGACAAACTAACTGCAAAGACTCCCATTGTGTGCTTCGCACACGGGAGTCAAAAACAATACAAACACAATGTTTGTAAACAAGCAAATAGAAATGTTGCAACTGGGTTAATTTGTTTTGTTCACACATAGCAGAATGTTAGGAGAATCTTGGCTTAGAATTTAGAGTCGACGTTTTCTGCAACCTTCAATCAATGTTCAGATGCATTATTGACGTTTTATCCATCATCAATCCAATATTTTCATGACTCTCTATCAGTAACCCGATTTACATGTGTCTCAAAATTATGGGTAAATTACATGTTCTTGTCAGCGATTTTCGAATACTAATAATTTCAATATTATAGTTGACAATAAAGGCATCTTGAACTTGTATGGATACTTCATACAATCTGTGATATTCCAGTGAGAGAAATTGTTTATGATTCGTATATGCCGTACATAACTCATTCTTGTTCTTGAGTGTTTTATATCAATTCACATCAGATTGCCATACAGCAATTTGTAAAACAGACGACATGACCAGAGAGGTAAAAATACGGTCATGCCATTTTTCGCTCATGTTAAAATTTCATGAATAATTTGTGCAAAATAACCGATTTTAAGCAGATTAGAATTTTAACACTGAAATGTAGAACCCGCACAAAATATGGAGAAAATATTAATGACCACATCGCAACTAAATAGTTTTGCCGGGCAAGAGTCAAATAAAAACGACAATTTTTAATGTGCACATCAAGACAATCGTAGTTTTTGATACTTTCTATTTACGTTTTTATTGTAATCGCACATATTTGACGTCCAATTCCCACAACATGCAAATAATTACATCTGCCCATGGCGTGTTTTCAATGTTTGAAATACCATGTCATCACACTAGAAAAATTGCGAAGCTAACGTAAATTAATGCAAATCAATGTATTTCCGTGGTTAGAGTGTTTTGTTTTACTATGGATATGATACGAATTCAGAAATCTGCAAACAAAATGTTGACAATAGAGTCACGGGTGGAAACATGGGATTATTTTAATTGGGCTGAACATAATGTATTGTTTTCTTTTTTCTGAATACTCCGGAATTTGATTGTAAAGAAGTGGTTAAATTCGAAAATGATAAACTGTTAGAAATATCCGAGTAATACCAGAACTAAAGTAATTAATCGAAAAAATAGGTTCATTTGATATGTATCATGTATTCACTTCATGACGCACAGTTAACGGCAAAATTACGACTTTTAAGTCAGAGCACTACTTATCTGCCATTTTGTTACATGTGCCTCAGATTGAACATTATGTTTCAATTATGTTGTTGTGTTATTTAATAATTTGTAGGTGCTATTCGTTCTCTAAGTCGTTGTGGGAACGGTCGGAGGTTTCAAACAAAAACAAATTTGTTCTCGTGATTTTTTCTAGTGATTTATATGTGTTTTATTCATTGTCAAACGAAATCGACATAAGCGGGAAAGGTAAAACAAATGTCAAATCGGCCTAATAACATTTACACCCGAGTTAACATATTATAAATAATTTATGCAAAATAACATATTTTAAGCAGTTTAGAATTTTAACACTGAAACGTAAAAACCACACACAACAAGGATGAAAAAATAATGAATATATCTCAACTAAAAAATTTTGCTATACCAGAATCATAGAAAAATATTATTTTCTAAAGTACAGAACAAAGACAATCATATCTGACTATTTCCAAATAAAACAAGCAATTCTCTTGATACCATACATAATTCCATTCATCGAATATTGTTTCTCTTTCCCGACGTTAAAATTGGATACACGAAATTGGATTGTAATAAATACAGAAAAAATACAGACGATATGGTTAAATTCGAAAAAAAATAAAATTAGTAAAATAGCTTAAAATTTCCAGAAAAGGAATCTGCATTGTAGATTACTTGATCAAATAACTTCACTTCACGACCCAGACAAAGTAGTCGGCATTCTGAAGTCAAACGCTTTGTTAATTTATTGTCAGTGGATGAACTACTTGTTTTGAGAAAGCTAATATGTTTGAAGTGAAACAAAATACATCTGAACATGCTTACAAAAGGTTCATAGAAGGTGTATCACGCAGGTTACAACATGTACTTCCAATTTAACTAGTATAACTCAAGAAAAACACTGTAAGCAGAATGAACATGAAAGTTGAAGGTACAATAGAAAAAATCAATATTTTTTTACTAAATAGTGTTACCTCTGTAACGAAAATCAACCTAAAAAATTTAAAAAATAGTTTCGATATTTTAATTACATTTTCTAACACAGAATGTTCTGGAAACAGTATGTGGGTGTTATACAGGATTTAAAAACTACGTCAGAAATATGTAAATTCTTGGCCAATTCAACCGCATATAAACACAGCGTACTCTCAGTTTCAATTCATTCTGACACTACCGATTGCGTGTGTATCTTCTGCAGTATCTACAGTACGTGAGTATGATAATTGTTATCGTAATTTCTGTGATAACGATGAATTGTTTTCAGCATATCTATTTTATAACCCATAATAACGTGTCTTCAGACATGCACCAAATTATTGATAATTAAAAAAATGTCCTTTTCGCATCCCTTTTTTTAATTTTTTTTAGCGAAATCATATACTCCTACTTCTTCCATAACGTAAAACAAACTGCTTTGATATTTTACCGATTACCATTTGTGCGGCTTCTTGGTCAAATTATGCATCTATGCCCAGTTTATCTTGAATACACTGCTATGGCGCTCTACTATTTGTATAGATGCTTGGCACCTATGTTCGCACGCGTGTATTCATTTCGGCATTTGTAGTTGTCTCTTCTTTCGTGGTGTTTCATCAGAACTGCTAGTGTTGACGACTTGGAAACCACCTTATTTTAATTATCTACTTTTTGGAGTTTGTTATCTATTTTTTGTCAAACACGAGGTTAAAAAAATGAATACATGTTTTTTATCATCATTCTGACTATACAATGTATTGAATTAAATGCGATCATACCATCACTATTCAGCGTGTAGTCAATATCGCCTGAAAAAAACACCCAACGATATGTGCATTGCAGTGATTGTAACCCTACCTGTATGTAGAATTAAAACTACGAATAGCACTGATCCCATGGGAACTGTACATTTCATGTCATTTATTAGCCTATTGCGATTCAGCTTCAAAGGAATTTTTTTTTAATGGGCATTCACAGGACTACCTAACAAATGTAGGATATACGAAATTTCCGTGTGTCTACAGTAGTTCATATTTAATTAGTGATTATTGTCGCTGCATATTAAATAACAAAAATGAAGAAATTTGTGTTTTGTATCTCATAAATGTTATTGCAAAATTTTTGGTCTTCAGTTCTTTGAAGTATTTTTTTTTATAATAATTATAATTTAACATGGCTGACTGAAAGCAGAAAACTAGGAGTGGTAAAAACACAACCACTTAAGTAATGTATACACGCACATAATTATTTCAGAAATCATGGCATATTCAGAAAACAACAACAACATAAGTGTGCCTAGTGGTTTCATTGTGTCATTAGTAACGATTTTAATATTTGGTTTTACAGACTTGGTTACCGTTCTGAAGAATTGGTTACTATGCTTCATATTCAATCAATATGTATATTTGTTATGATGGCGATGTTTGTACATTGCATCAACGCAGTAAGTGATAATTAACATATTGGGGTAAATCAAAACATAGTATTTTAAGTTGTCAGATTTCTGATTTTATTTTTTTAACAGGCACCTCCTCCCGAACCACCGGAAGAAACGGAAAGTCCTGATACATTTGAGTCTGATATAAAGTTAACTTCTGAGCAAGAAACAGACATTGAAGCAATAATAGCCGCTGAAGCAAGTGGGGTCGGTGCAAGAAAAGCTATAACTAGCCTTTCAAAGCGTTGGAATAATGCTATTGTGCCATATGTGATATCATCAACAAGTAAGTATATGTCTGTTTGATAGTTTGTGCTTTCATGTATCAAGTTTTCAGTACACAACATGTATCTATATTATTGCAGGTCAGTCTGATGCTGTCGTAATAAAACAAGCGATGACCTACTGGGAGAGCAACACTTGTATTAGATTCCCACCGTATAACTCGGGCGCGGGGCATTCTGATAGAATTAACTTTAAAAAAGAAAAAGGGTAAGGTTACTAACAATTTTAAACACTCAATTAGTAACAGTCTTTGAGCATATTAGTTAACGTCTGTACCGTTACCGTAGCTGGCGTTGTTGTGTGAAGGTTTATATTATTAGTGATACATTTCTGTATATGTTACCTTCATAGATGCTGGTCTTACGTTGGTCTCACTGGTTGGGGTGTTCAAGATATTTCTATCGGATATGGTTGTGCACATGTGAGTGACGTTTGTATTTAAGTATTCTTGTTTTTGGTACACTTGTGATAAGTGTTGTATTATATCAGTTCAATAATATTAATATTTCAAGGAATAGTCAATATTCACATAGAAATGGGAAATGCTGAATCGGGCATAACAGACAACACATTTCTATGTACAAAGTTTCACATTGGTTAAATCAAGTTAAATAATCCTATTATTATAGTTAATTATTAAAAACAGCATTTTTAAATTACAAGAGGTATTTATATTTGTATAATACAATACGTTCCCGATAGCACGTAACCTCTACCTTATAAGGTATTCCCAATGAAATTCAAATTTTCCCACCGATCATGTTTCTAATCGGTAGTGTATTGTGATTAAAGGACCGATATGCTATGAGTTTTAAGTTTTTTCTGAAACTACATAATGCAATTGCTTAGTAATTTTTTTTCCTATTTAAAATGGGATTGTTTTGAGCAGTAACACCCGTGATTCAAAGGATTTTAAGACCAACGAGTAGTGAAAATGCATAATCTCTCTACTAAATGAGCTAAGCATTGTGGTTTACTATTATTATTGCTGCCATCGTTTGCCAATATTCTTTTTATATAAGAATTTACGTTACACAAGTTCACTATGACAAAAAACATTCCGTATTTTTTTATTTATTTCATATTTCATTAAGTTATTTAACGCTGTTGTCCATGATTTAGGACTAATTCCCACGAAACAAAAACAAAGCAATACATACATAATAAGGGTCGCACAATTATATTTGAAAAATATATATAATGCAATATATTCTCAAGTCACACCACATTCACCAATTATCGTTCACATATCAGTAATTGATTATACAGATACTAACAAGTGTCCATATAAAGTAATTTTAATCTAATTATGTTATTGTTCACGGATCTTAACTAGTGTTTTATGTTGCTTCATGAAACAGAGGGGAACTATTGCTCACGAAATTGGTCATGCAATAGGATTCTGGCATGAACAAAGTCGCACGGACCGAGATGATTACGTTACAATTCACTGGGAAAACATCGAGTCGGATATGGGTTACAATTTCAACAAATATACCTCTGCGGATGTTAATATGTACAACGTGCCATACGACATTGGATCGCTTATGCATTATGGTGCTAAGGTAGGACTATATTGTAAATATTGAAACATTAACTGTATTCGCCATATGTGATCACTCAAAATATGTTAGGTCTTATGCAATATATCTTTACGTTTGAAGCTTGTATATCAACACATCAGCACACCGAGTACTAAAGTCAACTTCAGTCACCATTCACAAATTTCAAACCTACATACTTTTTTTATAATATTTCCAAACATATGATGAAGACTTGTAGCTCATATAAAATTATGTCCATTTTGTTTAAAATTGTCAATTAAATATAACATATTTTTCTGACAATAAATATGGCGTTCAAAGGGCTACCGTGCAGTTACACACTAAATATCCCCTGATACATGCACTGTGTGATATTTACAAGTCAAAATAAATTCAGTATTTCAGCACGAATGGCCAGGATACAATAACAGCGAATAACCCAGCTGACCAAGACAAAATGGGCGAGCGTGATTATTTGAGTAACGCTGATATTTTTTTAGCCAATATAATTTATGACTGCCCAGGTATGTATGTATTTTTTATTTTTTTATTCCATTAATTAATACAGTTGTGTTTTTTTAGTTTCTGGTGATACCCAGTTATAATTTAGTTTTTTCACTGTTTTTTTTAGCTATTCGAGCTCGTTTTGTATCAATGTATTACGTTATAAAATTGTTGTTGATAACAAATTTTTCAGCTCTGCCAAAAGCAAGCACAGAAGCAGTGTTTCCGTTTGATAATCAATGTAAATCTCCATATAAAGTTAATAGTCAAGCTAGTTTGAATTGGGCAAGACATGCACTACAACAGAATGGAGAAAATAGAAGCTTCTGGGTTGATGGCACGATTTCAGGCAGTACAATTACATTCAGTGATGGTTCAACAATGTCAGTAGATTCGTCTTTGTTTCACAGTAATGAACCAAATGGAAGTGGGCAATGTCTCCAATTGTGGTGAGTACAAAATACAAGGCCTGTTTTCATTATTACATTTTATTCCGTATTTGCTTTGTATGTTAAAACAGTTTGATGTTTATTTAAACACCGTCAGAATGACGATATACATTGCAGAGTAATTTAATTATCATAAAATAGCTATATGAACAACTTGTCATGTAGTACGAAGGTCATTTTGAGTACATATTGCCGTTATAAAGCGATCAAATACAATCATATTTACAGGTGGTACAACAATGACTGGAAATTGGATGATACGATGTGCGACTACAATCAGAAGAAGTATCTATGTGCAGGTACAGTGATCGTTATGTATATATATATATATATATATATATATATATATATGTATTATAGTTTTCCGCAAAATGTTTACACAAGGTCAAGGAATACTCAAGTTCTACATTTACATTTATACGGCAACACATTCACGTGTTCTGAAAATATTCCATGTATGAGTGATGTCTTATTAATAATGTTGTAATGGTCGTATATTCAACAGATTTACCGCGTCCTAGTTCTAGTACAGCGCTTCCGGTTAATGCTCAGTGTGATTCTGGATCTCTATTCCAAGTTGTTGACCAGAACGATTTAGAACGTGGACAGATCGTAATTAAAACAAATGGAGAGAATAGAAATTTCTGGGTGGATGGGAGCATATCAGGCAATACCATTACCTTCACTGGTGGTTCAACAATATCGGTTAATTCAGAATTGTTTCAACCAAATGAGCCCAATGGAAGTGGCTCCTGTCTTCATTTGCGGTGAGTGCATATAATATATACTATGTATTATGTTGTTTTTGTTATTGTTGATAGTGTACTATGGGAAATACAGAAAGTCTAATTACATGTTTTAGCACAGTTTTAAAGTAAGACGTTCCTCAAAAATAAAAAATAAACTATTGTCATTATGTTTACATTTGTGACATTTTAGGATAAAAAGAAAATTTGATTGACAAAATGGTATTAAAATAGCATTTTTAGTATAACTTACAAATGTATTCTACGACAAAAATATTTTAAAACTAAGCCTGGTGACATATCGTGAAAAAATGATATTTGTTATATCAATATGATTGTTATATCAATAATTTCATTGGATTTGAACAAAAATCTCCTCATAATTATAAACACATTTTGACACAATTGCATTTTACCTTCAGTTGCAAATTTATTAGCATCGTGCTTACAAATGCAAACAATTTCATCAAATTAAAAAATCTCTTCTGTCCTTATATACAGGTATTATAACAATACATGGAAATTAGACGACACTACATGCAACTTTGCTCAAAAGTATTTGTGTTCTGCTTAAGCGGTACGTATCATGCAAACTAAATAATTAATTTTGATGTGAGGTCTAAATACATCTTCTCTTTTCTCGCGCCCACATTTGTTGTAAAATTAACTAAAATTCTTGATATTGACTGTATAATGTATTTCAGCTGGGCATCTTGTTAAATGAATATTTTTAACTGTAGAGCTACCAGCCATCATTGGGGCGCCACTATCTGGCAGCTAAATAGTTTCCTCGGACATATAGCATGTATAGTGGAAAAAAAAATATGCACATGAAACAATTGAGCATAATGATAATGATAATGACATCTTCGAGATAGACACTATTTTACTTTTGATTAATTGTAGTCTAATATTGTATTGCTGTAATTTGTTTAATGCAATTTGAAAAAAAATATATATTCTTGTTTGATACTGAAAGTAGATAATTATATATTATATAACTAAAATATAACTCTATTGGATGCATAATGGCCTGATATTGTAGCAAACATCCGATTTGTCGTTTTATGAAGCAATACAATTATTCATTAAGTTTTGAACCATTTGTTTTTGTACGTAAACTGAAAATCACTTTTTTTTTCATTTTCTATCTAACGAGTATTGTTGCATGTCTTCATCGCAACTATATCGTGGATGGTAAACACATCTTTAAATCAAAGTCTTAATTATTAATTCTCTTATTGCAGGAAATCGACGGAAATGAAGGGTACCTCATTCATGAAATCACTCCGCGAATTATATTACTGCAATCGCATGCCTCGTAAATAAATTACGTGTAGTTTAGTTGCATGTCTAATGGAAATTTAGTTTATTATTATTGTTATTGCATGCTATAAAACTTGTTGAATTGCAGGACAATAAATAATCTAAAGCATAAATATTGAGTCTTTTATCGTGATAGTGTGATGGCATGCATTTTCGGTGTTTGATAATTCTAATTGTTTGAAACTTCACAAAGGAGCAATTGTAGTGCAGTATTGTACCACAGTATTAAAGACCTACAGTCTATTATGCGTTCGAATTATGTTGACACATAATTGATGCTTCTTATATGACCCACAACGATGCGGTGCGACAAATGCGACACTTAAAATAAACTTGCTAAAAGTCATAGTATTCTGAATATCAAGACCGAGCTGTGGGATTAAGCAAATTTGTTGTCTTTATTGTTCTGTATGAAAAAATGGGATGCCAATAATTAAACGTCGATAAGCAAACTCCGACAACATCAGAATCCACAGGCAACTTTACGATTGCGAAAGAAAACGGTACAACATAGCCAATTCAGGGAGATTCATCAATCAAGAGTTGACGAGCGCATCCTGCTCTGTTGCGGCACCCGCCACATACCGACACTACAATATGCACCACAAAACCGTTCGTTGACAACTGTGTTACAAATATGACGTAGTGTGTACAAAACACAAACTACACTTACACTGGGAAGGTATCATGTAAACTACTTGATTACTAGTCAGAGAACACTTCCAGCTTTAAAATTCCTCGCTCTCCTTATAAAATTGCTTACAGTTCTACTAAATACTTAGGCGTACGTTATATATTACCCACCAATAATTATAAGCCATTGATTGATCACACAGTTTCTACGCCGTGTCTCTCAAAGGCAAGTTTTGCAGAGGCTTACTGCAGTATATTTATGAAAACAAGCCATGCACCAGGGTTCAATAATGTTTAATGTATGTACAAGGTTGAACTGTAGACAGCAGAGATCTGGTTGTGGAATGTCAGAAATGCTTGATTTTGAGTATTTTGTATCACAAAAATGACCGGCAGTCGGCCATCTTGAATCAGATCGTGAAACAAATTGGTGTGCACATGTATAATATTATGTACGATGTACGTGTGAAGTTTGAATGTAATCGGTCTAGGCATGTCTAAGACACAAGTCCGGCCGCACACACAAAGGTCGTTCTATAAGTCTATAAGTTTTTTGACTGCGTCCAAACGTGAACAAATATGCATTTACCATTAGGTAGGCTATACGCCTATAACACGATTGCTGTTGACGATTCACTGCTCGACACAAAAAAGCGAAAGCAACATGTACGTGATTCTCTATCAATATGATTACAATTAAATTAACGAAACCATTTACATATATAACCTTGTTTCGAAATAGGTAAACCAACAGCAGTTTATTGTATCACTTCCCACCCAGACATTTTTTTTCAAACATCAACAATCATTTGTGGCAAAGGTATTTTCCCACAATATCGTTGTATCTGCCATCCAACTTTTTGAGTTACAGTACAGAAACAGTATTGTAATAAATTAATGCGACGACATTGCAGAAAGGGTACACATGAGCTGCAGGCTCCACTTAACATTTCAACTGTAGAATGTACACACAATAGGCTGGAGAAATAGGAATATTGCTGTCAAGGTGTGGGAGGTTTATGATTTTAAAATCATTTTTTTATCGCGAAGTATGATAGAATGATGACCAGTAGAGTAATGTTTATATTCAAAGTAAATAAATCAGTGTCAGTTGTTTCTTTACCTCCTGACTTTCTATTTTCAAATTTCTCAGTTTTGTGGAAGTTAAAAGTTAACCAAATCCATGGATCACCGGTACTTGGCAGTAAACAAAAATTCATACAGTAGTACTCTAATTAACGTACGCCCTCACATATGGAGTTAGAGAGAATACGCGAATAAACAAGCCCATTAGCTAACATAAAACACATGATGGCGGTATGAAACGGTACAACTTTAAAGGAGAGCATCAAATGATGTAGGTGGGTCAAATGATTTTTAGTGAATAAATGGATCTGAAACAGTTATACAACACCAACACACACCCTACGTAAAGTATTAGAAAGAAATGAAAGAATGGCCGTCCCATCCTCGAAATCAGAGTGACACGAATATGCCTGATTAGCAACTGTAATTTCCAAAAGCTGAATATAGTCGTCAACAATAGTGGTCGAGGTAGGTGGATATCCATCTGCGAAAGCCAGATATCATGAATATTGATGATCTCGCAGCGCATTTTTTGATACACTAATAAAAAACGGCAACTATGATAATGTGATGTACGCGGAACTAGACACATACAATTGAAAGGGGAGCGACCATATCACCCCATCGTGGGGTAAAAACTGAAGAACAAAAAAGTTGCAAAGTGTTACTGATTACCATGTAATCTATTTGTCATTTGCACACCCATAAAAATGTTAGTGGAATATGCTTTACATATGGGAACATAGAACAGTAATACTGAAGAAATGGAAACTGACAACACAAAAAAAACAAGAGGAGAAGGTTTAAAATGAGTGTAGAAAGAATGATAAAATTTCAAAATGAAAGAAATGCCAACTGTAAAATAAACGGGCACGTACTAAATTGTCGGGAAAAACTAAATGAAATGGGTGAAAGTTAAGGCTAACATCGAAAAGATTAATACTGAAATATTGAAGATATGGTACAAACCGCACCTTCAAATACTATATCAGTCGCTGGCAAGTCTGGCCATGTGCTGCATGTACATGTTGAAATTAATAATAATACTCTTTAATGTGTATTGTACCATCGGCAGACACGAGTGTACCCAATGCTTACAGCAACTAAAACGCCATCTCAACTAAATTAATGATGATCCTGGTATTGTTGGTGATTTTAATTGGACACTTGCACCTGGCATTGATAGTGATGGCGATAGGGAGCCAGATATGCACACGTCTAATGCTAGAGCACTAGAAGCTTAGAAGCTTTGTAATTGAAATGTTTAAATTGATTGATCCATGGCGACATCAACATGGCAAACAACACAAACTTCACATATGGGCGGGTTATTGTAATGAGGTCACGTACGCACACTTGGTTCACACGCCGTTGCATTATTCTTTGAAATCAACAACTTGCATGTTTAGGATAGGCATTTTAAACACATACTACAGGAATGTTATAGTTTGTTTACTAATTGTATTTAATATTGGCAATTTCGCATGGCTTTAACCGTGAGACACATCCCTGGTAATCACGTGATCGTGCTACTGACTACCGCGATTGGTTGATGGAATGTTTACTCTGTCACGCCTTAGAGTTTTATGGCAGATTTTTCAAGATTTTGTTAGACAAGATGAGAGAATAAAGAGAGAGAGAATAAGGAGAAAAGGGGCAACAGGGCGTTACCTCAACTGACGGTTTAGATGAATAAAGCTGGACTATTTGTAATAAACTAATGTGTGTACACGACACTAGTATCGTAACGTATATAAGTCGTCTGCACGCTCGCCAGAGCCCCCTCACCACGACGACCCTTTCACAACAGGGGCGTGATAGCACTCTCATACGCCTTAAGAGTTTTTACATCTATAAATACATGCACAATCGTTTGAACGCTATTCAAATAAGCTATCAATTCAAGACAATTTTCTAGTATGCATCAAACTGACCAAAGGCAACACAAAAACAACAACATCCAGTATGGTGTTTGAATATTGATGTTCTTCAAGACGCAGAATATGTAAATGTCATTACAGAATCATGGTCCCAGTGGCAAACCCAACGTGATGCTCTCAACAATTTGCAAACATGGTGGAACATTTGTAAACATGATATCAAAGTGTTGTCCAAGGAATAGTGTAATTTAATGTCATTTTCACAAGTGAATGAAGAGAACGAGCGAGCCTCAATTAGTAAAATGTAGCCTTGTACTTTCACGCCTCGAACAGCACGAAAACAGAGGAACTGCTATTCAAGCCCGTCACAAATATCGGATGTTCCTAATTCATTTTTTTTGTCAAACTTGAGAAACGGAACAAAAAAAAACACATATATAGCTCAAATTAGGCGAGAAAATGACGCCACATTGACTGTCCTTGTGAGATACGTTATATCACGCAAAACTTTTATACATCGCCTTACAAAACGAAAAAAAAATGAGAAAGTCACTAAAAACTGGTGGTTAGCTTCCTGTGTAATGATTATTTAGATCTTCACGAACATACTTCGTTTTCGTTCAGTTATTGGTTCAATCCTTAATCCTGAATAAGACTACAGTATCCCAGTATATTGACGACACAATCAATCTATTGCGTGAGGCTTTCAATTACTGTAACATCACAAACACTCTCTTGGATATTTTAGCTTTTGACCAGGAAAAAGCCTTTGACAGAATCAATCCCAATTTCTTGTTTAAGACATTACGTGCATTTGTTTTTAGGCAAAATTATATTCATTGTACATAACAAATGCCAAATCTCTTCAGAGTCAGAGCGAGTTGCGCCCTCAAATCATCTATTATGTTGTATCAAGGCATTCGGCAGGAATTTTTGTTAATACAATAGAGCTGTTACTCAATAAAATCAGGCGGGAAACTGAGCAAACTGGCAGCGTATGTTGATGATATAGATATATTCATTAAACAGTTCTTTAATAATCTGGCAGAATGGTTGAAAATTTATCGGAGCACATCCCATTCAAATCAATAAATCATAGGGACTGCGGGTTGGTAGCTGGGGAAACATTAGCAGCTCACCTATAGGTATTAAGTAGAACTGTACTGGCCTAAAACATTTGAGTGTGTATTCAGAGAACAGAAACCAAAATGTTTTGGCGCCCGTTTCATTTGTCACAATTCTACGATCTTTTAAAACCTGGGTTGAGAGTTTCCCGGCGCTGGTTCGTAATTATGCCACCTGATCACACACATACATTTTCAGTATTACTTTTTTTCATCATCACTGCAAAAGTTGCTAAGGGACCGATCAGTTTTTATGGCCGGGGCTGGGCCGGCAATTTATTGTAAATGTAGATACAAAATCAATAACCCCCCCTGTATTCACAATGACAATTATGGTGACCCCCCCTGGACAAAGACTAAAAATAATGTGACTCCCCATTTTCAGTTCTTTTTAAAACATTTTTATAGTTAATTATTTAGTTTAGTTATAGTTAGTTGGTATAGATTGTCTGCATACTATAGTCATTGAGTGAAAAATAAATGTTTCTACAAATCAGCGAAACAGTGCATGTCTGCAAGTGCCTGCTTGTATACTTCACTTCACTGTGATCCTCCTCTTCACTGGCCAGAAAGAAAGTTGTAAACATTTGTGAGGAACTCAAACTTCAATACTGTATACAGGTTGAGGAGCAGGGGTTGGAGGAGGAGGAGGAGGAAGAAAAAGAAGAAGAGGAAGAGGGGGAGGAGGATGGAGAAGTAGAAGGAGAGCAAAGTGAGAAGGAAGAAAATGATGTTTTAGAATAGGAACAGAAGGATACAGATTAAAGAACGAAGAGGAAAAAAAAGGAGAAGTAGCTGGGAAATATAGGAATATAAATAAAGAATAAGATAAACCAAAGATTGTTATATTTTATATTATTTTATATATATTCTATATTACTATTTTTTTTATATCATGCTTTATTTTGTTTCCTGTAAATCTCCATACTTTCAGTCATGTGACAGTGATTTCAAACTGCATATAATTAATAGCTTAGAATCTGTCAACCTATTTATTTCCACTTACTAATATTTATTTATTGTGGTATAATTTACACATTTACATAAAGCACTTTTTATATTTAGTCCACGTTCGGACGCAGTCCGAAAACGGGGACTTATGTTTTGACCTCCGTGCGTCCGTGCTTCCGTGCGTGCGTCCGGACCTGTATCTTAGAAATGCCTGGACCAATCACAATCAAACTTCACACATACATCATAAATGGCATTATACATACGCACAATGATGAAAAATCATCAAAATTTCTCGGCTGTTTACAGATTGATTTTGTTCAAACTTGGTATATACATTGGACATTATAGGATCTTCATGCACGTCATTTTGTTTTTCAGATAAGATTTTAATGAATGTGGTTCCGGTGCCATATTTCTGACTTGCTTTGACTGATTATGTTCAAATTTTAAATATTCATTATACATCTTGTCATAGATATAAATATATATTGGTTTGACGATCTTATTAAAAATGACCGAATGGTGGCCATTTTTGTGCTAAAAAATCATCAAATATCAAGCATTTCTGGCATTTATGGATGGATTTCGTTCAAACTTTGTACATACGTTAGACATTACGGGTTTTGATGCACGTTATTTTATTTTCAAGATTGGATTCAAAATGGCTGACTGGCGGCCATTTATGTTTTAATGAGTGGGCTTCTAGAGCCATATCTCTGACATGCTTTGACTGATTATGTTCAAATTTTTAATATTCATTATACATCATGTCATAGATATACAGATTTATTGGTGTGACGATCCTATTCATAGTGGCCGAATGGTGGCCATTTTTGTGCTAAAAAAATCATCAAATATCAAGCATTTCTGGCATTTGTGGATGGATTTCGTTCAAACTTATAACATACATTAGACATTACGAGTTCCTGATGCACGTCATTTTATTTTTCAGATCGGATTCAAAATGGTTGTCTAGCAGCCATTTTGTTTTAATGAATGGGCTTCTAGAGCCATCTCTGACATGCTTTGACTGATTATATTTTAATTAATGCTGTCCCAGAGCAATATCTCTCAATGTGGACAAGTACTCGTCTGACGACCAGATACAAATGTCAATCATTTTAATGTTAAACAATCATCATAATCATATTCCTAGCATGGTTATATTCCAGCTATATTACTATAAACAAAACTATATATCCTAAATTCGATAACTAACGGGGACTGTGCCATGCATGGCTTGTTTTATTTAATTTATTGTTCTGTAGTCAATATAAGTTATTTGACATATAACCATCCAAACTTTACAGGGTGTTGTCATGTACTGTATTTGACAACATTTACATTGACATTATTGCAATTAATAACTAGTTTATTTCTGTTTACAGTTTATATTTACAAATCATATTCCAGACTTACATCAACAGAGCGTGTTGAGCTATTTTCACATTTAATGTGTTGGCATTAATTGTTGCAATATTGTTAATATTCCATTTCACAAGTTTTTATATCATTTGCTGTCATACGCCATAAATTGTTTCTGTGGAGCACCGCAATAAATTATCATTTAAATACCGATATTTGCTAGTGTAATAATTTCGAAGTGCTATAGAAATACAATGCCGATAATACCAGCCTGGAAAGAAAGTAACAGTTTATACTTGCAAAATTCTGTGAAGAAAGTATGGCACGTTGTAACTTATAATTTGCAATATTTTATAAATAAGGTGACCCCCCCTCAAATGCTATCTGAAAAAAACTGACCCCCCTCTTGATACTTCAGAAATAAGGAGCCCCCCCTGGAATTTGCCGGCCCGGTCTCGACTATAATAACTGATCCGTCCCTAAGCATATCTCCCGGCGTAATAAATTGGAGGGATGTTTTTTGGTTGACATTTTTAAAACTCGCATCACCAGCAGAATTAAATCCGAATAACAGTACTTCAAACTCGTTAAACAGGAGGACAGGTTCAAATACATTCGGACCACACATGACGCTCTCTGTCCCACAAAAAATAACAACTCACAAATCTATTTGAGAACTTGAATTCACACTGTTATTTATCAGTGGTTGTTTTTACGTTTCTATAGTTCAACTTGTTGTTCGGTTCAATCTTGTTGATTCTTTTCCGAGTCTGCTTCAATGCATCTCACTCAACGCCTTTGCTTGTTTGTATGTAATTACACAACACGTTACGTTTTAGTATTAACATTTGGCGGGATGGGTCTTAACCTCTTCGGTTGGAAGTGTGACTGGTCTGCCGATGGTGTTCGCATGTTACTTTTCTTATATACAGTCTTTTGTAAGTATTTGTGTTGTTTTACTGGGTTATTTTGGCTTTTTGGGATGTGTTTGGTTTTCTTGATGTGGCAAGGTGAACGGCAACCAAGGTGGAGGCGTCCATTCAAATGAATTCCACACCCAAGTCTAAATCCATCTAAATGTAGAATGTGTTTCCGTGCAACCATATGTTGAGGCGCGCTCCGGTTTAATTATTGTGGCCTCTCGCATGAATAGGGCGGTGGGTATTTTCTTGCTGATGTGTCATGGGTAGAATTTGTGTGTGAGGCGCCCGCTGACAAGAACTTTAAATGTTTCGTAACTTCTTCAAAAGAAATGGTTTCATCAAGATTTGGTCACCCTCAGTAATAGTATTTTGTGCACTTTCGTCAGTGTATAAAGAGGTGCATGCAATTTATGAGTGATGCTACTTATCACATGAAGGGTTATCAATTAGTTTGCCATTTTCCCATTGAATATGAGCTATCGCTTTTTTGTGCCCATTTACTTTCTCAAGTTTGAAAAATATGAATTAGGGTTTAATATATATTTGTGACGGGCTTGAATGGCATGGCCTCTGTTTTCGAGCTGTTCAAGGCATAACAGCGTCGACTTCTTTTCCTGATACGCCCAATAAGAAGAAACGATGATTATATCATCATTGTTTATATACCAATTGTTTGAAAGGGCCACATTGATTTTGCCACTAGGCCCTGAATTATGTAATGAAATTCACATATTCTGCGTCTTGCAGACTGGATTTTCTGTTTTTTGTTGCTTTTGGTCAGTTTGATGCACATGAGAGGGTCGTTTGAAATAGATTGTGCGTCATCGTGTATTTCATTAGCATTCCAACAACTATGCATGTGATTGAAGATATAATAATAATATTTGTCAAGTGTTGCTACGCCCTCATGTGGAGTCTGTTATCATGGTGATGACGCCATGCATCAACTCAAACCTTTCAAGCACAGAGCTTAGAGTTCAAATGTGATAAATACCGAAATTAGGAAATATAACAACATTTGTATGTTATGAGAACACACAAATGATTTGTATAACAGTACGATGATGACGTAAGAATATTTATCACGCGAAAAAAAGGCTTCAATAAACTAGCAGAATGGTTAAAAAGTCAAAATCTACTCAGACAAATCGAAAGGAGTGTAGGTTGGCATCGGGCGTAATAATGACAATTTTTCCTTGAGCATTAAGTGTATATTTGGATAACATCATAACAATTATGGACACAAACTGGACTGAAGTAAAGCAAAAAGTTAAAAACAAAATGGAGTGTTGGGGTTGCTTTCATCACAGTTAGTTTATCGATTTTATAGTGTATCCTATTCTTTTAATATTGTTTTCTCACTTTCTCACTCTTTGTAGACCTTTTTTGGCAAGACCGACATTGGGTGTAGTGGGCAAATAGTGTGCAAATTGTCACCCACTTGCCTTGTTCTAGATTGTAATTTATCACATGGAAAACACTTGCTATGTACTAAACTCGAAACTGAATTTCTTTATCTTCCTGCATTTTACTCTGACTTGAAACTTTGTTAGAAGTCACTTGACAAGACGCTTATTTTTAATGAGTCAAATCTTACCGACATCCTTGCTGAATCCAGTGCGAAATGAACCGTTACTTTTAAAACACCTCGCCACTGCAGGAGTTTTGAGGGTACGTGATCTTTTTTACTTTGAAAAAAAAAACCTGGCTCCTAGCGTATTTTTTGTTAATAAAGTCAACACACACTCCAACTGCATATTTGACTATCGTTTGAATGTTCTACATAAACTATATTTTTTTCTGGTAAATAGAAAGTAACAATAAATACAATATTAAAAGACAATTTAGTAAATCAAGCCACCACAGTTTCCAGTTACATTTCTCAGATGAGCCGAAATTTCCACTATACAAACTCAAAGAGGACGCTATTTACAAAACCATCACCATCACAAAACGTGAGGGAGACTTGCAATAGCGTTTAATGCATGGAGCATACACTACTGTTGGTTTTTTTGTTGGGGAAAATCTTGTTTGAAAACTTTCCACTTATTTCATTTACATTTTTGTTGAATGTCCGGCGGTTGACGCCATCTGTCGCTTTATTTCCCTCATTTCCAGTGACCTTTTACAACCTGGTATGACTGTTTCCTTGGTGGTTCCTTATTTTGCTACCTCACCATATATTCACGTCAGTGTGAGAGTATTTTTTTGTCCTCGCAAAAGTTGATATGAATTTTTCCCAGCGGAATAAACGGGAGGGATGTTCTTTTATGGGTCCGTTGAAAATCACTAGCAGAATTAAATCTGAATACCAGTGCTTCAAACTTGTTAAAGAGAGGAGAGATTTGAATATATTTGGACTTCAAATGACACTCTCTGTTCTTTGGAAAATGAAAAATTACAAATCCATTAGTTAACTTGAATCACGCTGCTATTGTTCAGTAGTATCTTTTACGTTTCTGTGATTCGTCTTGTTGTTAATATTAACAGACAATATCCAGACCAACAGACCAATCTTTTGTCTAATTAATTAGCTTAAATTATTAAATAGAATATTCCACTTTTTTTACATTTAGCTATCTTACCTTAAGAATGAAGATGGGTAATTAAAACACTTTACTCAAATATTGTTTAATTACCAAGAAATTCAGAACATCAATTTTAAGATTTACTGCTATTTTAGCAAAATTTAGGCAATTGATTTGGCGGAAAAAAATTTCAACCTCGATCATTTTGGGCACAGATTTCAACTGATGTGGGGTATGTACTTCATTCAAAATTCAGGTGAATACTACGTGGGTCACACTGTATATAACTGTAACATGTGATTCATAACTCCATGAGGTAGAACCATTTTCACAAATTCAAATACCCATAATTTGATCATTATGCAATAAGAATATTGAGCTGAGATAATGATGATTGTATTTTATTGAATAACGGCAATTTTGTCCGTATTATACCGGTTTTACCATACGTTCCTGTGATATTACACAATAAACCACTAAACATTGTTATGTGATTTATAACCAACGTTTTCAAAAGTAATGATTAGGCATCTACCTTAAAGAGTTGGTGGTTCTTTTATTTGAATACTAGCCCATCATCATACATCGCAAATCACAATCGCTCTCTTTTACTTTGTGTAAACAATCAACGAAGTATAGCACGTAACAACCTTTCCATGGTCACAAACAGAATATTTCAAAAATTACCTTATTAAGAAGTGATAAACGGCGAGGACATTTGGTATCGGAAACAAGACCTCTCTTGGGGGAAATTTAGCGTATTTGGCCGAAGAAATTGCCTGAGCGTAAGAGTGAAAAGAATGTATAGTGTGAAATTAAAAGACAAGAGACGATTATTCAAATTAATTTGCACAATTAAGTTGATATTATCTTAAGACGAATGTAATACCGAAAAGCAGAACTCGCACACAAGCACAGAAACAAAAACAAATTATGAAGACTGCGTAATTTGTAAATTTACTTACTATTTCAGAAAATTTGTAGCGGAAACAAAGGATCTCTAAATTTAGTATACTTGGTGGACGATATTTCCTGAGCGACAAGTAGAACCCGTACACTGTCAAGTAGAACCCGTACACCCGTGCATGTGTGCAAACTTTCACTTCATGCAAGTGTGCGCAACAACTCGTTGTCACTGATCGTTGTTCACAGACGACAAATGAAAACACTCAAGACAAAAAAAAAAACGTCAGAGCTGCATCTTTATTAACTACTTAATATAATTGTGGCCGATCCTGGCTTTTATCTTGCGTAAATCAAAACGGTACTCTCAAAAACTTCATGTATACACTGGCGACTTATGGTTACTTGAAATCAGACACGTGCACTTTTCATTCCTTTGTTGGCCCCACGCCTACTCTTACATGTAAAAGTGTACGTATTCTCTAATTACCAGATGCGTCCATCTTACAAGGTCATAGGGTTAATTTATCGGCTATTTACGAAATGTATATTCACATTTTCGAACTTTTAACTATGGGACTTGTTAATATGATATCACAGGTAACAATCCCGAATGAATCTACTAACTTTGCAATCGCTTTTCACAACTTTGTAAGCAGTTTATCGTCAATTCTGTGGTTCGCTGTTGTGGTAATATGCTTTTATATGAGGCATTTGCGAGACATTAACTTAATATTTTCGAAATCTAACTAAATATACAAGCAATTGAGCCAACATTTCAATCATTTCCCAACTTTGCACGCTATTTTCAAACATTTCACAGTCAGCTTATGTGAACATCTATAGGCTGATTTCAACTGGCTTTTATTAAAGTTGTCGACTTTACAACTGCGCGTTTTCATATGCCAACAACTTAGGTCCTATATATAAATATATCTACCAATTTTGCAATCACTTTGCACAATTTTACAATCGCTTTGAACAACTTTGTACGGTGTGTTAACAGCTTGAGTCTCCCATGCAAGTACTAACCACGCCCAATTGTGCTTTACTTTAGACATTGATCGGTCACCTAACCATACAGCTGCATGGATTATTTGAAATTGAGGCGAATTGGCGGCTATTTCATGTTTTGGAATGTTTTAAATCGACATCGCTTGCACAAGTATCTTCTAGAATTGTCCTATGACCTCCACATATTTCGAGTAACACTACGCTAATTTAACGGCATTTTACGAAATATATATTCACATTTTCGAACTTTTAACTATGGGACTTGTTAATATGATATCACAGGTAACAATCCCGAATGAATCTACAAACTTTGCAATCGCTTTTCACAACTTTGTAAGCAGTCGATTTTTCCGTTTGCTGTTGTGATAATCTGCTCATATAGAAGGCATTTTCGAGACATTTACTTAATTTTTTCAAAATTTAAATGTGGGGTTGTCATCATTTTTTCCAACTTTGCACGCTGTTTTCTAACATTTTACTCTCAGCTCATGTGAACATCTATAGGCTGCTTTCAGCTGGCTTTTATTAAATTTGTCGACTTTACTACTGGGCGTTTCTATATGTCAACCACTTTGATCATATATACAAGTACATCTACCAACTTTACAATCACTTTGCACAACTTTATCCGGTGTGTTAACAGCTTAAATCCTACTACGTGCCGACAGCATCAACAACTTGTTCTTGAAAATTATTAAGACTTCCGAAAGCTCAATACGATCGAAATATTTGATGCTGAGCCAATGTCTAACCCAGTTGAATTATTTGAACAATTCGCCGATGGTAATTACCTGACCAAACCTTTGGCTCATGAGGCAAAAGCCAAAACTGCCATTTGGGTACTGAAGGAGAGGTTGTTAGTTCGTCCAGAAGGCGGGCTCAACGGGTAAACCATCAAAATGCTATATTGATTTCACTCAGCTTGAATTTCTTGGCCATGTGGTGGGAGAGGCCAATTAGGTCTAGTCCCAGGAAAAGTTCGTGCATTGCAGAATGCCCTGCGACCCCCGACAGTAACTAATGTTAGATCGTTTGTAGGACTGGCAGGTTATTATTGCAAATTTGTTGCAAACTTTGCTGCCATTGCTGCGCCTCTACACGAACTTACAAAGAAGGGTACACCCAAGAAAGTCGATTGGGAGCCTTGCCATCAGCTGGCATTTGAAGAGCTAAACAATATTTTGAGTAATGCCCCTGTATTGCGACTTCCTAATTTTGAGCGAACTTTCGTTCTACGGACAGACGCCTCGGAAACGGGCCTAGAGCGGTATTTTTGCAATATTATGATGATGTTGCATTTCCAGTGGCGTATGCTAGCCGGAAGGTAATCCACACAGAGTCGCATTATGCAGTGATAGTTTGGGGAATAAAAAAGTTTCAACCATATTTATACCTCTGTGAATTTTGGATTGAGACCGACCACAAGCCTCTAGTCTATATGAAAACTGCCAACCTTTCTAATAGTCGAATTATGCGATGGACCATATATTTTCAATCATTTCTATCGAATAATTAGTATAATGGGTAATCATAATAAGGCAGATTATTTAATTAGAAATCCTGAGGTTTTAGTACACTAGCCAATATGGTGTTGAATGTAATATAGTAAATGGTGGTTGTTTTATGTTGTAGTCTCCCTGATCCGTGACATCAATGATTGTATTGTTGACGTAACCATAATACCATCTTTAATGCCACGGTTACATCTTAGCATGGGGGTAAGTCACGAAGTGTTTGAATCATATCAGAAACTGTATTATTAAAAGGACACAGTTGTTATTATGCGTTATACACGCAAGATGTAATTTTGTATCTATTAATTCATTGTTATAGTATAAATTGATAACAGCCCAAAGGTAGGTTTTATAGCCCAGTAGTCACACTTGGACAATACTTGACTGTGTGATGAATGAATAGGTGTCGCGGACCAATTAGCGATTGACACAATTAGCTGTGTGATGGCATGGTATTTAAAGACTGAGATGGATGGTTGCTGCTAGAGATCTACGCTTTGTACGACTCTGGAAGTGGCGAGCAGTACCATCACATACCACCACAGTCTGAAGTTGCACTGGGAAGGAAGCCATGGCGCTGTGGATGAGAAGGTAGAGTTCGACGCTTCAAGTCACTAACTACTGTCGCTGGCTTACAATTCACCGGGCGAAACGTCGGGTACCGAACATTCCTACACACATACAGTCCTGGGCTTTGAGTTATTACATTATATGTCACTAATATACGTGACGAGTAGGGTATGCCGTTTCTCCCCGGGTCATAGGATCGTTAGGGACCTTGCTGTGGTGACCACAGCGCAAATTTAAGATTGGCCGGTGTGGATTATTGCTTCTTATTATATGTGCATATGGTTATATTGAACTATACTGGAGCCCATCAGTCTGAATTATCCTTGTGTTACACGAATTGTGTAATTTTATATTGGTTAAGAACCCGCACACGAGGTGGTAAAAGTATTACATACTATTTGGTATTTGTGGTTAATATTTGACCCCATGACCTCGTGTTGATGGGTGGTTGCTGCTGGAGATCTACGCTTTGTACGACTCTGGAAGCGGCGAGCAGTACCACCACAAACTACCATAGTCGTACCCGGCGTTGAACATCAGTCTGAAGTCCCACTGGGAAGGAAGCCATGGCGCTGTGGATGAGAAGGTAGAGTTCGACGCTTCAAGTCACTAACTACTGTCGCTGGCTTCTTACAATTCACCGGGCGACGCCCCCGACTGACACTGTTCGACGCACGTCGGGAAACGTCAGGTACCGAACATTCCTACACACACACACTCCTGGGCTTTGAGTTATTATATTATCTTGTTAATTTCGTGTTATTTTTTCTGGCCAGTTTATTTATGTAACATTTTATGAATGCATGTCACTGATATACGTGACGACTAGGGTATGCCGTTTCTCCCCAGGTCATAGGATCGTTACCGACCTTGCTGTGGTGTCCACATCCCAAAATTTAAGATTGGCCGGTGTGGATTATTGCTTCTTATTATATGTGCATATGGTTATATTGAACTATACTGGAGTCCATCAGTCTGAATTATCCTTGTGTTACACGAATTGTGTAATTTTATATTGGTTAAGAACCCGCACACGTCTTGCATACTATTTGATATTTTTGGTTAATATTTGACCCCATGACCTCGTGACTTAGTTATTTATGTTTGAGTGTAGTCTCATATCGGCCTACTGCCATTTTACTACCGTGTTAAAATATTATAAATAATTTGAGCAAAATGACTTTTAAGCAAATTAGTTGATTACGGCGTGTTTTGAATGTTTGAAACCTCATGTCATCACACTGGAAAAAAATCAAAACTAACTAAAATTAATGTAAATAAATGTATTTCGCAGCTATAGTGTTTTGTTTTACTATGGATATAGTGGTTATAACCTTAACATAAAAATAATAATTAACATGTTATTTTTAGTATAGTTTATAGAAATTGTGGCATCATTTTTATAGCAAAATTTCACATTCATTATTTAGCCTTTCAAATTATGTAACGTTTCTTGCACTTTGATGGTAAATGGCGTGTTTATTATTTGCCATTTGTGTCAACTCTCCGTAATGGTAACAATGTGAAATAAAGACCACCTGAATACTCACACACAAAAAACACTTTTTAATAGCTGCGAGTGTCCACGAACCTGCACCTTTAAACACAGTGTTTGTAATCGAGCGGAAACAACTTTTGCGGCTGGTTAATTTATTTTATTTATACAGAGCAGAATTAGAGGAGAATCTAATGATAACGAATTTAGAGTATACGTTATCAGAATCCTTAAATCCACACTCAGATGCAATATTACAACTGTACCCATCATCAATCATATATTTACTGACTATTATTCCAATTTATATGTGTCAAAAAAATATGTTTAAATTATGTTTTTGGTTTATACAGTTATGGGTAGAGAACATGTTCTAGTCAGCAATTTTTGAATAGCAGCAATGTCAATATTATATATAGTAAGCAGTGCAGGCATCTTGAACTTTACGATGTTGTGAATACTCTAAGCACCATCTGATTCTTGCTTTCTGGGAGCAGAGGTATTCCTGTGAAATCATTGTTATGATTCATATATACTGTACATTTAGTGTACATAATTCACACGCCAGCAATTTGGAAATGAAACAAGCAAAACTCAAAGACGTAAAATGACGCTCATGCAATTTTACACACATGTTACAATTGTATGAATAATTTGCGCAAAATAACAGATTTTTAGGAGATTAGTAAAATAGAAAAAAATACATAAATAATTGTGCCATGCAATGGTGATAAATAAACAATATTTTATAATGTAGACCTTTCAGGCACTGTAGATCTGAAATTTGTAAATGAAACAAGCAAAACCCAAAGAAGTAAAATTACGCTCATGCAATTTTAAACACGTGTTAAAATTTTATGAATAATTTGCGCAAAATAACAGATATTAATATGATTCGAAAAAAAGGAAACATTTACATAAATAATTGTGCCCAGCAATGATGATAAATAAACAATATTTTATAATGTAGACCTTTCAGGCACTGTAGATCTGAAATTATATTTCATGTGTCTCAGATTGAACATTATGTTTCAATTATGTTATTCTATTATTCAAATGTTGGTAACAGCGACAATAACAAAAATCTAATAATTTTAATCACGATGCCGGAAAACGTTTTGTGCAAACCATGGAAACGATTGCCGGTTTCAAACCAAAACACATTTCCTTTTTTCTAGTTATTTATATTTAAGTGTGGTACTATATTCAACTAGAATTAGATTCTTAAGAAACAATTTGTGAAACGAAATTGACATAAGCGAGAAAGTTAAAACTACTGTCATATCGGCCTAATGCCATTTTACTGCCGTGTTAGGTACATGTATTATAAATAATTTGTGCAAAATGACCGATTTTTAAGCAGATTAGAACATTAACACTGAAACGTAAACCCGCACAAAATATGGAAGAAATAAAAATGAATACATCTCAGCAAAATAATGTTGCCCTACTAGATTCATAGAAAAACAATATTTTCTAATATACAAATTAAGACAATCATATTTTCTTACACGGTTTAATGTTATGTTTGTATCGTATTAAGGCATATTTGATGATCAATTTTACAAAATGTAAATATTCTCTGTTGATTATGACATGTTTTCAATGTTAAAAACCACATATCATCACACTGGGAAAAAATCAAAACTAACGTAAATTAATGTAAATAAATGTATTTCGCAGCTATAGTGTTTTGTTTTACTATGGGCACGGTAGTGGTTATAACCTTAACATAAAAATAATAATTATTGTTTGTAAAATGTTATTATTAGTATAGTTTATAGAAATTGGGGCATCATTTTTAAAGCAAAATTTTACATTCATTATTCGGCCTTTCAAATTATGTAACGTTTCTTGCACTTTGATGGTAAATGGCGTGTTTAGTATTTCCCATTTGTGTTAACGCATGAAATGGTAAAAATGTGAAATAAAGACCACCTGAACACACACACACACACACACAAACTTTTTAATAGCTGCAAGAGTCCACAAACCTGCACCTTTGAACACAATGTTCGTAATCGAGCGGAAACAACTTTTGCGGCTTGTTAATTTGTTTTATTCACACAGAGCAGAATTCGAGGATAATCTAATGATAACGAATTTAGAGTCTACGTTTCAAGAATCCTTCAATCCACACTCAGATGCAATATTACAACTGTACCCATCACCAATCATATATTTACTGACTATTATTCCAATTTATATGTGTCAAAAAATGATTTTTAAATTATGTTTTTGGTTTATACAGTTATGGGTAGAGAACATGTTCTAGTCAGCAATTTTCGAATACCAGCAATATCAATATTATATATAGTAAGCATTGCAGCCATCTTGAACTTTAAGATGTTGTGGATACTCTAAACACCATCTGATTCTTGCTTTCTGGGAGCAGAGGTATTACTGTGCAATCATTGTTATGATGCATATATACTGTACATGTAGTGTACATAATTCACACACCACCAATTTGGAAATGAAACAAGCAAAACCCAAAGAAGTAAAATTACGCTCATGCAATTTTAAACACGTGTTAAAATTTTATGAATAATTTGCGCAAAATAACAGATATTAATATGATTCGAAAAACGGAAACATTTACATAATTAATTTTGCCATGTAATGGTGATAAATACATAATATTTTATAATGCAGACCTTTCAGGCACTGCAGATATGAAATTATATTACATGTGTCTCAGATTGAACATTATGTTTCAATTATGTTATTCTGTTATTCAATTGTTGGTAACAGCGACAAAAACAAAAATCTAATAATTTAAATCACGATGTTGGCAAACGTTTTGTGCAAACTATGGAAACGATCGGAGGTTTCAAACCAGAACGGATTTTCTTTTTTTCTAGTTATTTATATTTAAGTGTAGTACTATATTCAACTAGAATTAGATTCTCAAAGAAACAATTAGTGAAACGAAATCGACATAAGCGAGAAAGTTAAAACTACTGTCATATCGGCCTAATGCCATTTTACTGCCGTGTTAGATATTATAAATAATTTGTGCAAAATGACCGATTTTTAAGCAGATTAGAACTTTAACACTGAAACGTAAACCCGCACAAAATATGGAAGAAATAAAAATGAATACATCTCAGCAAAATAATGTTGCCCTACTAGATTCATAGAAAAACAATATTTTCTAATATACAAATTAAGACAATCATATTTTCTTACACGGTTTAATGTTATGTTTGTATCGTATTAAGGCATATTTGATGATCAATTTTACAAAATGTAAATATTCTCTGTTGATTATGACATGTTTTCAATGTTAAAAACCACATATCATCACACTGGAACAAAATCAAAACTAACGTAAATTAATGTAAATAAATGTATTTCGCAGCTATAGTGTTTTGTTTTACTATGGGCACGGTAGTGGTTATAACCTTAACATAAAAATAATAATTATTGTTTGTAAAATGTTATTATTAGTATAGTTTATATAAATTGGGGCATCATTTGTAAAGCAAAATTTTACATTCATTATTCGGCCTTTCAAATTATGTAACGTTTCTTGCACTTTGATGGTAAATGGCGTGTTTAGTATTTCCCGTTTGTGTTAACGCATGAAATGGTAAAAATGTGAAATAAAGACCACCTGAACACACACACACACACACACACACACACAAACTTTTTAATAGCTGCGAGAGTCCACAAACCTGCACCTATGAACACAATGTTCGTAATCGAGCGGAAACAACTTTTGCGGCTTGTTAATTTGTTTTATTCACACAGAGCAGAATTCGAGGATAATCTAATGATAACGAATTTAGAGTCTACGTTTCAAGAATCCTTCAATCCACACTCAGATGCAATATTACAACTGTACCCATCACCAATCATATATTTACTGACTATTATTCCAATTTATATGTGTCAAAAAATGATGTTTAAATTATGTTTTTGGTTTATACAGTTATGGGTAGAGAACATGTTCTAGTCATCAATTTTCGAATACCAGCAATATCAATATTATATATAGTAAGCATTGCAGCCATCTTGAACTTTAAGATGTTGTGGATACTCTAAACACCATCTGATTCTTGCTTTCTGGGAGCAGAGGAATTCCTGTGCAATCATTGTTATGATTCATATATAATGTACATGTAGTGTACATAATTCACACACCACCAATTTGTAAATGAAACAAGCAAAACCCAAAGAAGTAAAATTACGCTCATGCAATTTTAAACACGTGTTAAAATTTTATGAATAATTCGCGCAAAATAACAAATTACTGTCATATCGGCCTAATGCCATTTTACTGCCGTGTTAGATATTATAAATAATTTGTGCAAAATGACCGATTTTTAATCAGATTAGAACTTTAACACTGAAACCTAAACCCGCAAAAAATATGGAAGAAATAAAAAAGAATACATCTCAGCAAAATAATGTTGCCCTACTAGATTCATAGAAAAGCAATATTTTCTAATATACAAATTAAGACAATCATATTTTCTGACACGGTTTAATGTTATGTTTGTATAGTATTAAGGCATATTTGATGTTCAATTCTAACAAAATGTAAATATTCTCTGTTGATTATGACGTGTTTTCAGTGTTTGAAACCACATATCATCACACTCAAAAAAGGCAAAACTAACATAAAGTAACGTAAATTAATGTAAATAAATGTATTTCGCAGCTATAGTGTTTTGTTTTACTATGGATACGATAGTGGTTATATAACCTTGACATAAAAATAATAATTATTGTTTGTAATAGGTTATTATTAGTATAGTTTACAGAAATTGGCGCATCATTTTCATTGCAAAATTTCACATTCGTTATTCAGCCTTTCAAATTATGTAACGTTTCTTGCACTTTGATGGTAAATGGCGTGTTTAGTATTTCCCATTTGTGTTAACTCTCCGAAATGGTAATAATGTGAAATAAATACCACCTGAATACTCACACACAAAAAAACACTTTTTAATAGCTGCGAGTGTCCACGAAACTGCACCTATGAACACAGTGTTTGTAATCGAGCGAAAACTACTTTTGCGGCTTGTTAATTTACTTTATTCACACAGAGCAGAATTCGAGGAGAATCTAATGATAACGAATTTAGAGTCTACGTTTTCAGAATCCTTAAATCCACATTCAGATGCAATATTACAACTGTACCCATCATCAATCATATATTTACTGACCAATTTATATGTGTCAAAAAATTATGTTTAAATTATGTTTTTGGTTTATACAGTTATGGGTAGAGAACATGTTCTAGTCAGCAATTTTCGAATACCAACAATATCAATATTATATATAGTAAGCATTGCAGGCATCTTGAACTTCAAGATTTTGTGAATACTCTAAACACCATCTGATTCTAGCTTTCTGGGAGCAGAGGTATTCCTGTGAAATCATTGTTATGATTCATATATACTGTACATTTAGTGTACATAATTCACACGCCAGCAATTTGGAAATGAAACAAGCAAAACTCAAAGACGTAAAATGACGCTCATACAATTTTACACACATGTTACAATTGTATGAATAATTTGCGCAAAATAACAGATTTTTAGGAGATTAGTAAAATAGAAAAAAATACATAAATAATTGTGCCATGCAATGGTGATAAATAAACAATATTTTATAATGTAGACCTTTCAGGCACTGTAGATCTGATATTATATTACATGTGTCTCAGATTGAACATTATGTTTCAATTATGTTATTCTATTATTCAAATGTTGGTAACAGCGACAATAACAAAAATCTAATAATTTTAATCACGATGCCGGAAAACGTTTTGTGCAAACCATGGAAACGATTGCCGGTTTCAAACCAAAACACATTTCCTTTTTTCTAGTTATTTATATTTAAGTGTAGTACTATATTCAACTAGAATTAGATTCTTAAGAAACAATTTTTGAAACGAAATTTACATACGCGAGAAAGTTAAAACTACTGTCATATCGGCCTAATGCCATTTTACTGCCGTGTTAGGTATTATAAATAATTTTTGCAAAATGACCGATTTTTAAGCAGATTAGAACTTTAACACTGAAACGTAAACCCGCACAAAATATGGAAGAAATAAAAATGAATACATCTCAGCAAAATAATGTTGCCCTACTAGATTCATAGAAAAACAATATTTTCTGATATACAAATTAAGACAATCATATTTTCTAACACTTTTCATTGTTACGTCTGTATAGTAATTGGATATATTTCCAACTTAATTAATGTAAATCAATATAATTCGTAGTTTGAACGTTTTGTTTCACAATGGATACGATATGACTAATTTTGATTTTGAAAAAAAATAACTATTATAAATAGAGTCAATTTGTGGAAACATAACTTAATGGTGTGGGTAAGAACACAAATCGAAGCGTAGTCAAATAAAACACTTCCATATATCCGATGGCGTCGTTAGACACGTTTCTGCCTGGCAAGGCGCGACAATATAACCCTGTACACCTGTATGAAGTCGTGGTGTTCTACCAAGTTTGTATCAATGTATTAATTTTTTTTTATTTCATCTGAAAATAATGTATTGTTTTCTTGTCCTGACCTTGTTAGTTTAAAAAAAAACATGTGAAGATGTGGTTCAACTCCAAAAACTGAGCTTAATATTTCCTGAATAGAGAGAATTGATTGTGTACTGTACATTATATTCGATCAAATAACTTGACGTAACTTGAATAGTTGACGTTTCAAGTCAGTCTTTCATGTTAGATCTTTAAATATCCGTCCCTTCAAATCACATGTTGATTTGTTGATTTATTTATTATCTCATCTTGTTTTGAGAAAGCTAATATTTTTAAGGCATTTTTAAGGTATGACTCAAAAGAAAACACTGTAAATGGAATGAACATATAAGTTACAAGTGAAAACAAATCAATAACCTATTCCTTAATAGTGTTACCTCTGACATGAAGCTAAATAGTTCAAAAAATATATCAATATCTTGCATACATTTTTAACATAGAATTTTCTGGAAACAGTATGTGGGTGCGATATATAGGATTTAAAAACTACGTCAGAAATATGTAAATTATTCTTGGCCAATTCAACCGCATATAAACATAGCGTGCTCTCAGGTTCAATTCATTCTGACACTACTGATTGTGTTTGCATTGTCTGCAGTATCTACGTGAGTATGATAACATTTATGCTATGAATTATTTGCAGCATATCTATCTATCTATAGCATCTCTCATGCATGAAAGTATTGATCATTCAAAATTCTTTCTTTGCATATACGCTTTTCATTTTTTTGGTTTATTGGGACTGCTAATATTGGCCACATAGAATCCGTTCTTGTGTATCTAAATTTTGTATTTTGCTTTCTTATTTCGGCTGAGATTCAAAGAATAAAATGTGTACATGTTTTATCCTTATTCTGACTATACAATGTACTTAGATTAAATGCGATCATAACGTCACTATTTAACGTGCAGTCTTGAGTACCTATATGTTAGCTAATTGAAAACATGTTTTGCAATTTAAAACTACGAATAGCACTAATCACATGGTAATTGTTTGTTGACACTCGCGTATATGTCCGACTTTCTTTGATATCCTATTTATGTTCGGTTGTGAGTAAAATGTAGTCTATACATAATAGCAACGTAACTCGGATGGTAAACACATCGTAGTGTAGTATATGCTAATATACAAGGTTTTGTATTTGTACGGCGATTTCCAAATGCATCTAAAATACGATAACAATGTTATAGATTGTTTTTAGTGTTATATATGTACCTTCCTCTCATTTGGATTGAAATCATTGTGTAATAACTATTCAAATAATATGACACATCGCGAATACTATTCACATTTAGCTGTCTTTATTTGCTGTGACGACACGTGATGTAATGTAGTTCAGATATAAAAATGACTATGAACGTTTGTTGGGTAGAAATATTAAAGATCAATACAGGCTAGTACTGTTTTAGTGTTTGTCCCAGTTGTTTTTAGTAATTAAGATGTTGACCAACATGATTTATGTACACGCATACTAATGTTGATGTCCCACTCAACTGTACTATGTACTGTGTAATTACTTAGTGAATATTGTAGCTGCATATTAGAAAAATGAATGAAATTTGTGTTTTGTACTATATAAATATTATCTTTTTATAATAATTATTTTTTAACCTGGCTGACTGAAATCAGAAAGCTAAGAATGATGGAAAACACAATAACTTATGACTGATAATGAGACAATCAATTTATATACAAATTATTATTTTCAGAAATCAAGGTATATTCAGAACTAAATAATGTTTATCATTTAGTGGTTTTACTGTGTCATTAGTAACGGTTTTAATATTTGATTCAACAGACTTGGTTACCGTTCAGAAGAATTGGTTACTATGCTTCATATTCAATCAATATGTATATTTGTTATGATGGCGATGTTTGTACATTGCATCAACACAGTAAGTGATAATTAACATACTGATATCAATCAAACTCATTAGTCTCAGCATTTTAAGTTATCGGATCAAGAATTTTAATTTTTTTAATACTTCAACAGGCAGCTTCTTCGGAACCACCCGAAGAAACGGAAAGTCCTAATACTATAGAGTCTGATATAAAGTTAACCGATGAGCAACTAGCTGAAATTAAAGCAATAGTAGCCGCTGAAGCAAGTGGGGTCGGTGCGAGAAAAGCTATAACTAGCCTTTCAAAGCGTTGGAATAATGCTATTGTGCCATATGTGATATCATCAACAAGTAAGTATATGTCTGTTTGATAGTTTGTGCTTTCATGTATCAAGTTTTCAGTACATAACATGTATCTATATTATTACAGGTCAATCTGATGCTGCCGTAATAAGAAAAGCGATGACCTACTGGGAGAGTAACACTTGTATTAGATTCCCACCGTATAACTCGGGCGCAGGGCATTCTGATAGAATTAGCTTTAAAAAAGATAATGGGTAAGGTTACTACCAATTTTAGTAACAGACTTTGAGCATATTAGTTAATGTCTGTGCCGTTGCCGTATTTGGCGTTGTTGTGTGAAGGTTTATATTATTAGTGATACATTTCTGTATATGTTACCTTTATAGATGCTGGTCTTACGTTGGTCGCACTGGTAATGGTGCTCAAGATATTTCTATCGGATATGGTTGTGCATATGTGAGTTACGTTTGTATTTAAGTGTCTTTTTTCTGGTATACTTTTGGGGTATTTGTTGTTTATGAAATAAATATGTGCGTGATATCAATTAAATAATAATTAAATTATAATTATGATGAATAGTCATTGTTACGTCAATACTGACATAAAAAAATGCGACTGTTGAATTGACCATAGCGTCGTTAGAAAGATATTTACCTAGAAATATAGTACAAAATACTACACATTGATTTATCTTGATAATATGATTATATTATAAAACTCGATTAGTAAGCATAGAATTTTTGATCATTCACATCGGGTAGTATGAGATTTCACATTCTGCGTAATCCAATCTCTGATAGCTTATAGCCTCTACAACACAGAGGCATGGAGACCAAATTTTGCAGCATTGAGCATTTGAGCATCTCAACACAGATACACGTGCCAATTGTGACAATTTCTTTCCTGACAATTCAGATATCAAGACAGAATATTCAATGGCCCAAATTATAATGAACATGACATATAATCCTCAATTTTGCTAAAGCATTTTGAATCAGTGGCGATCTAAAATGTTGTGCCATGATGTATTTTGACGATCTTGATTAATACATATTAGTTTGTCTGAATTTAGGACCAATTTTTCAAACAAAACCACAACAAAGCAATGCATACATAATACAAGGGTGTCAGAAAAATACATATAATGCAATATATTTTCAAGTCACACCACATTCATCAATTATCTTTTACATACTAGTAATTGATTATACAGATACTGACATTTTCTTATGTGCCCACTCACTTCTTTTGTATGTTGCTGCATTAAACAGAAAGGAACTATTGCTCACGAAATTGGTCATGCAATAGGATTCTGGCATGAACAAAGTCGCACAGACCGAGATGATTACGTTACAGTTCACTGGAACAACATCCAGTCGGGTAAAAGTCACAATTTCAACAAATATACCTCTGCGGATGTTAATATGTACAACGTGCCATACGACATTGGATCGATTATGCATTATGGTGCTAAGGTAGGACTATATTGTAAATATTAAAACATTAACTGTATTCACCATATGTGATCACTCATAATACGACCGGTCCTATGCAATATATCTTTACATTGGAAGCTTGTATATTAATTAACCCACCGAGTTCTAAAGTCAACTTTTGTCACCATTCTCAAATGTCAAACCTACATACTCTTTAAGTTTCCAAACTTATGCCCATTCTGCCCGCAATTGTCAATTAAATATAACCTATTTTGCCGAGAGAATAATTATGACTTTCAAAGGGGTATCGTGCAGTTACAAACTAAATGTCCCCTCATACATGCAATGTGTGATATTTACAAGTCAAAATAAATTCAGTATTTCAGCACGAATGGACAGGATACAATAACAGCGAATAACCCAGCTGACCAAGACAAAATGGGCGAGCGTGATTATTTGAGTAACGCTGATATTTTTTTAGCCAATATAATTTATGATTGCCCAGGTATGTATGTATGTATTTTTTTATTTTTTTTTATTCTATTTATTAATAATGTTACCCAGTTTATTCATTTTTGTGATGATGCAGATATACATCGCCAACAAAAATAATTAGCATCAGAGCAAATTTTTCATTGTTTTACATGTGATTGGACACACTTCGCCATACTACTTTATGGACAAACTTTTATGAACGTGCAAATATCAGCACCGAATAGCATGAACACACTTGTACGGTTACTGGCAAAGCTCATTTAAATAACACCTAATTTTATACAGTTGTGTTTTTTTAGTTTCTGGTGATATCCAGTTATAATTTAGTTATTTCACTGTTTTTTTTAGCTATTCGAGCTCATTTTGTATCAATGTATTACGTTATAAAATTGTTGTTGATGACACATTTTTCAGCTCTGCCAAAAGCAAGCACAGAATCAGTGTATCCGGCGGTTGATCAATGTAAATCTCCATATAAAGTTAATAATCAAGCTAGTCTGAATCGGGCAAGACATGCGCTACAACAGAATGGAGAAAATAGAAGCTTCTGGGTTGATGGCACGATTTCAGGCAGTACAATTACATTCAGTGATGGTTCAACAATGTCAGTAGATTCGTCTTTGTTTCACAGTAATGAACCAAATGGAAGTGGGCAATGTCTCCATTTGTGGTGAGTTCAAAATACAAGGCCTGTTTTCATTATTACATTTTATTCCGTATTTGCTTTGTATGTTAAAACAGTTTGATGTTTATTTAAATACTGTCAGAATGACGATATACATTGCAGAGTAATTTAATTCATCATAAAATAGCTATCTGAACAACTTGTCATGCAGTACGAAGGTCGTGAGTTTATAGGTGAGTAAATAATTTTGAGCCCATATTGCCGTTATAAAGCGATCAAATACAATCATACTTACAGGTGGTACAACAATGACTGGAAATTGGATGATACGACGTGCGACTACAATCAGAAGTATCTATGTGCAGGTACAGTGATCGTTATGTGTATATATATGTATTATAGTTTTCCGCAAAAAGTTTACCCAAGGTCAATGAATACTCACGTTTTACATTTACATTTATACGGCAACACATTCACGTGTTCTGAAAATATTCCATGTATAAGTGATGTCTTATTAATAATGTTGTAATGGTCGTATATTCAACAGATTTACCGCGTCCTAGTTCTAGTACAGCGCTTCCGGCTAATGCTCAGTGTGATTCTGGATCTCTATTCCAAGTTGTTGACCAGGACGATTTAGAACGTGCACAGCTCGTAATTAAAACAAATGGAGAGAATAGAAATTTCTGGGTGGATGGGCGCTTATCAGGCAATACCATTACCTTCACTGGTGGTTCAACAATATCGGTTAATTCAGAATTGTTTCAACCAAATGAGCCCAATGGAAGTGGTCCCTGTCTCCATTTGTGGTGAGTACATATAATATATACTGTGTGTTATGTTGTTTTTCTTATTATTGACAGTGTACTATGGGAAATACAGAAAGGCTAATTACATGTTTTAGCACAATTTTAAAGTAAGACGTTTCTCAAAAATAAAAATAAAATATTGTCATTATATTTACATTTCCGACATTTTAGGATAAAATAAAATTTGATTGACAAAATGGTGTTAAAATAGAATTTTTAGTGTAACTTACAATTGTATCCTACGTCAAAAATATTTCGCAATATTTTAAAATTAAGCCAGGTGACATATCGTGAAAAATGATATTTGTTATCTCACAACGTATCTATTATATCAATAATTTCATTGGATTTGAAAAAAAAATCTCCTTATAAATATAAACACATTTTGACACAATTGCGTTTTACCTTCAGTTGCAAATTTATTAGCTTGGTGCTTACAAATGCAAACAATTTCATCGGATTAAAAAATCACTTCTGTCCTTATATACAGGTATTATAACAATACATGGAAATTAGACGACACTACATGCGGATATGCTCAAAAGTATTTATGTTCTGCTTAAGCTGTAAGTATCATACAAACTAAATAATTATAAATAGTTATAAATAATTATATGTGAGGTCTTAATAAATCTTCTCTTTTCTCGCGCCCACATTTGTTGTAAAATTAACTAAAATTCTTGATTGTATAATGTATTTCTGCTAGGCATCATGTTAAATGAATATTTTTAACTGTAGAGCTACCAGCCATCATTGGGGCGCCACTATCTGGCATCTGAATAGTTTCCACGGACATATAGCATGTATAGTGGAAAATAAAAAAATAGTACATGAAACAATTGAGCATAATGATAATGACATCTTCGAGATAGACACTGTTTTACTTTTGATTAATTGTAGTCCAATATTGTATTGCTGTAATTTTTTTAATGCAATTTGAAAAAAAAAATAATATTCTTGTTTGATACTGAAAGTAGATAATTATATATTATATAACTAAAATATAACTATATTGGATGCATAATGGCCTGATATTGAAGCAAACATCCGATTTGTTGTTTTATGAACCAATACAATAATTTATTAAGTTAGGCAAGTTAGGTAAACTGAAAATCCCTTTTTATTTCATTTTCTATCTAACGAGTATTGCTGCATGTCTTCAACGCAACCTTTTTGTGTATGGTAAACACGGTATGATTTATTGTCCAAATTACATCTTCAAATCAAAGTCTTAAATATTAATTCTTTTATTGCAGGAAATCGCAATTCAAACAAGAAGTGTACCTCATTCATGAAATCACTCCGCAAATTATATTACTGCAATCGCATGCCTCGTAAATAAATCTTACGTGTAGTTTAGTTTCATTCCTAATGTTATTTTAGTTTATTATTATTGTTATTGCATGCTATAAAACTTGTTGAATTGCAGAACAATAAATAATCTGAAGCATAAATATTGAGTCTTTTATCGTGAAAGTGTGATGGCATGCATTTTCGGTGTATGATAATTCTAATTGTTTGAAACTTCACAAAGGAGCAATTGTAGTGCAGTATTGTACCACAGTATTAAAGACCTACAGTCTATTATGCGTTCGAATTACACATAATTGATACTTCTCATGCGACACACAACGACACTTAAAATAAACTTGCTAAAAGTCTTAGTATTCTGAATATCAAGACCGAGCTGTGGGATTAAGCAAATTTGTTGTCTTTATTGTTCTTTATGAAAAAATAGGATGCCAATAATTAAACGTCGACAAGTAAACTCCGACAACATCAGAATCCACAGGCAACTTTACGATTGCGAAAGAAAACGGTACAACATAGCCAATTCAGGGAGAGATTCGTCAATCAAGAGGTGACAAGCGCATCCTGCTCTGTTGTGGCAGGCACCACACACCGACACTGCAATATGCATCACAAAACCGATCGGTGACAATTGTGTTACAAGTAGGACGTAGTGTGTACAAAACACAAACTACACTTACACTGGGAAGGTATCATGTAAACCACTTGATTACTTGTCAGAGAACACTTCCAGCTTTAAAATTCCTCGCTCTCCTTATAAAATTGCTTACAGTTCTACTAATTACTTAGGCGTACGTTATATATTATCCACCAATAACTATAAGCCATTGATTGATCACACAGTTTCTACGCCGTGTCTCTCAAAGGCAAGTCTTGCAGATACTTACTGCAGTATATTTATGAAAACAAGCCATACATGACACAATTATAATAATATAGTTGGAACACAAACATGTCAGATATAGATCCAGAAGCTGATGCTTAATTTTGTGTCTGATCGTCAAACGAGTACTTGCCCATATTGAGAGATATTGACTGGAAAAGCTTTTTAAATACATCTCTATATCGATGACAGGATGTATAATGAATATTAAATTTGAACATGATCAGTCAAAGCATGTCAAAAATATGGCACTAGAACAAAATGGCCGCCAGTTGGCTATTTTAAATCAGTTGGTCATTTTAAATGACGTGCATCAGGGTTCAATAATGTTTAATGTATGTACAAGGTTGAACAAAATCCAACTGTAGACAGCAGAGATCCTGTTGCGGAATGCCAGAAATGCTTGATTTTGATTATTTTGTATCACAAAAATGGCCTGCCGTCGGCCATCTTGAATCAGATCATGAAACAAATCGGTGTGCACATAATATATACATATATAATATGTACATGTGAAGTTTGAATGTAATCGGTCCAGGCACGGCTAAGACACACACAAGGGTCGGCCCCACACACAAGGGTCGTTCTATAAGTTCATAAAATTGTTTGACTACGTCCAAACTGGAACTGATATGCATTTACCATTAGGTAGACTATACGCCAATAACACGATTGCTGTTGACGATTCATTGCTCGACAACAATTCTGCGAAAGCAACATGTACGTGATTCTCTATCAATATGATTACAATTAAATTAACGAAACCATTTACATATATAAACTTGTTTCGAAATAAATAAACCAACAACAGTTTATGGTATCACTTCCTACCCAGACACTTTTTTCGAACATCAGCAATCATTTGTGGCAAAGGTATTTTCCCACAATATCGTTGTATCTGCCATACAACTTTTTGAGTTACAGTACAGAAACGGTATTGTAATAAATTAATGCGACGACATTGCTGAAGGGGTACACATGAGCTGCAGGCTCCACTTAACATGTCAACTGTAGAATGTACACACAATAGGCTGGAGAGATAGGAATATTGCTGTCAAGGTGTGGGAGGTTTATGATTTTAAAATATTTTTTTTTTATCGTGAAGTATGATAGAATGATGACCAGTAGAGTAATGTTTATATTCAAAGTAAATAAATCAGTGTCAGTTGTTTCTTTACCTCCAGACTTTCTATTTTCAAATTTCTCAGTTTTGTAAAAGTTAAAAGTTAACCAAATCCATAGATCACCGGTACTTGTCCGTAAACAAAAATTCATACAGTAGTACTCTAATAAACGTACGCCCTCACACACGGCGTTAGAGAGAATATGCGGATAAACAAGCCCATTAGCTAAAATCAAACACATGATGGCGGTATGAGACGATACAACTTTAAAGGAGAGCATCAAATGATGTAGGTGGATAGAATGATTTTTAGTGAATAAATTGATCTGAAACAGTTATACAACACCAACACACATACCCTACGTAAAGTATCAGAAAGAAATGAAAGAATGGCCGTCCCATCCTCGAAATCAAAGTGACACGAATTTGCCTGATTAGCAACTGTAATTTCCAAAAGCTGAATATAGCCGTCAACAAATAATGCTGTGAACAATAATGGTCGAGGTAGGTGGATATCCATCTGCGAAAGCCAGATATCATGAATATTGATGATCTCGAAGCGCATTTTTTGATACACTAATAAAAAATGGAAACTAAGAAAATGTGATGTACGCGGAACTAGATGCATAGAATTGAAAGGGGAGCGATCATATCACCCCATCGTGGGGTAAAAACTGAGTGGAAGAACCAAAAGGTTGCAAAGTTCTACTGAATCCAAGTAATCTAATTGTCATTTACACACGCATAAAAATGTTAGGGGAATATGCTTTACATATAGGAACATAGAACAGTAATACTTAATAAATGGAAACTGAAAACGCAAAAAACCAAGAGGAGAAGGTTTAAAATGAGTGAAGAAAGAGTGATAGAGAAGAAATGCCAACTATAAAATAAATGTGCACGTACTAAATTGTCTTGAAAAACTAAATGTACTGGGTGAAAGTCAAGGCTAACATCGAAAACATTAATACTAAAATATTGAAGATATAGTACAAACCCCTCCATCAAATACTATATCAGTCACTGACAAGTCTGGTCATGTGCTGCATGTACATGTTGAAATTAACTCTTTAATGTGTATTGTGCCATCGGCAGACACGAGTGTGCCCAATGTTTACAGCAACTAAAACGCCATCTCAACAAAATTAATGATGATCCTGTTATTGGTGGTGATTTTAATTGGACACTTGCACCTGGCATTGATCGTAATGGCGATAGAGAGCCAGACATGCACACGTCCCATGCTCTAAGCTTTGTAATTGAAATGTTTAAATTGATTGATCCATGGCGACATCAACATGGCAAAAAACACAAACTTCACATGGGTGCGGATTATCGTAATGACACCACGTACGCACATTTGGTTCACACGCCGTTCAGTATTGTTTGAAATCAACAACTTGCATGTTTAGGGTAGGCATTTTAAACACATACTACAGGAATGTTATAGTTTGTTTACAAATTGTATTTAATATTGGCAACTTCGCAAGGCTTTAACCGTGAGACACATCCCTGGTAATCACGTGATCGTGTCACTGACTACTGCGATTGGCTGGTGGAATGTTTACTCTGTCACGCCTTAGAGTTTTATGGCAGATTTTTTAAGATTTTGTTAGACAAGATGAGAGAATAAATAGAGAGAGAATAAGAAGAGAAGGGGCAACAGGGCGTTACCTCAACTGACGGTTTAGATGAATAAAGCTGGACTATCTGTAGTGAACTAATGTATCGCAACGTGTCCCCTCACCACGACGACCCTTTCACAACAGGGGCGTGATAGCACTCTCATATGCCTTAAGGGATTTTACATCTATAAACACATGCACAATCGTTTGAACGCTATTCAAATAAGCTATCAATTCAAGACAACTTTCTAGCGCGCATCAAACTGACCAGTATGGTGTTTGAATATTAATGTTCTTCAAGACGCGGAATATGTAAATGTCATTACTGAATTATGGTCCCAGTGGCAAACCCAACGTGATGCTCTCAAAAATTTGCAAACATGATGGAACATTTGTAAACATGATATCAAAGTGTTGTCCAAGGAATAGTGTAATTTAATGCCATTTTAAACAAGTGAATAAAGACAACAAGCGAGCCTTAATCAATAAAATGTAGCCTTGTACTTATCAGGAAAAACGCTACTCTTTCACGCCTCAAACAGCACGAAAACGGAGGAACTGCTATTCAAGCCCGTCACAAATATTTAAATGAGTGGAATGTTCCCAATTCATTTTTTTGTCAAACTTGAGAAACGGAACAAAAAATAAAACACATATATAGCTCACATTAGGCGGAAAAGTGGCAGTCACATTGACTATCCTTGAGAGATACGTGATATCACGCAAAACTGTTATACACCGCTTTACAAAACGAAATAAAAATGGGGAAATCACTTGTCTTAAAAACTTGTGGTTAGCTTCCTGTGTAATGATTATTTAGATCTTCACGAACACACTTATTTTGCGTTCAGTTATTGGTTCAATCATTAATCCTGAATAAGACTGCAGTATCCCAGTATATTGACGAAACAATCAATCTATTGCGTGAGGCTGTCAATTACTGTAACATCACAAATACTCTCTTGGATATTTTAGCTTTTGACCAGGAAAAAGCCTTTGACAGAATCAATCACACTTTCTTGTTTAAGACATTACGTGCATTTGTTTTTTGGGCACAATTATATTCTTTATACATAACAAATGCCAATTATATTCAGAGTCAGAGCGAATTGCGCCCTCACATCATCTATTATCAAGGCATTCGTCAGGAATTCTTGTTAATGCAATAGGGCCGTTACTCAATAAAATCAGACGGGAAACTGGGGAAACTGAGCAAACTGGCAGCGAATGTTGAGGATATAGATATATTCATTAAACAGTTCTTTAATAATCTGCCAGAACGGTTGAACATTTATGAGAGCACATCCAATTCCAAAATTTACTTTCAAGAAATCAAAGGGACTGTGGGTTGACAGCTGGGAAAACATTAAAAGCTCACTTATGGGTATTACGTGGAACTGAACTGGCCTGAAATATTTGAGTGTGTATTTAGAGAACAGGACTGGAAGGAAACATTTCATTTGTCACAATTCTACGATCTGCTAAAACGTGGTTTGACAGTTTCCAGGTGGTGGTTCGTTATTATGTCACCCCACCACACAAATGAATTGTCATCCTGTCAGTGTCAGTATTATAGTACTTTTTGTCATCATCACTGCAAAAGTTGCTAAGCATATCTGCTGACGGGGTTCTCAGGTTGTTTTTCTTATATACAGTCATTTGTAAGTATTTGTATTGTTTAACTGGGTTATTTGGGCTTTTTGGGAGCTGTTTGGTTTTCTAGATGTGGCACGGTGAACGGCAACCAAGGTTGAGACACGAATAGGGCGTTGGGTATTTTCTTGCTAACGTGTCATGAATAGAATATGTGTATGCGGCGCCCACTGACAAGAACTTTAATTGTTTAGTAACTTCTTCAAAAGAAATGATTTCAAGATTTGGTTACCCTCAGTAATAGTATTTTGTGCACTTTCGTCAGTGTATAAAGAGATGCATACAATTTACGAGTGATACTACTTATCTCGTGAAAAGTCATCAGTTAGACTGCCATTTTCCAATTGAATATGAGCTATAGCTTTTTTGTGTCCATTTACTTTCTCAAGTTTGAAAAATATGAATGGCATTACCTCTGTTTCCGTGCTGTGCAAGGCATAAGAGCGTCGACTTTTTTTTTTGACTTTGTTTGAAAGTGCCACATTGAATTTGCCACTAGGCTCTGAATTCTGTAATGAAATTCACATATTTTGCGTCTTGCCTTTAGACAGTTTGATGCACATGAGAGGGTGGTTTGAAATAGATTGTGCGTCATCGTGTATTTCATTAGCATTCAACTATGCATGTGATTGAAGATGTAATTCTTGTCAAGGCGTATGGAAGTGTTGCTACGCCCTCATGTGAAGTCTGTGTGTTTGCCATGGTGATGACGCCATGCATCAACTCAAACCTTTCAAGCACAGAGCCTAGATTTCAAATGTCATAAATACCGAAATAAGGAAATAAAACAACATTTGTATGTTATCAGAACACACAAATGATTTGTTTATCAGTACGCTGATGATGTAAGAATATTCATCACCCGAAAACAGGGCTTTAATAAACTAGCAGAAAGACGAACTTGGGCATTAAGTGTATTGGATAACATCATAACATTTATGAACACAAACTGGACTGAAGTAAAGCAAAAAGTTAAAAATAAAATAAGTGTTGGGCACATTTGCTCCTACACACAGTGTGCTCTTGTAATAAACAATGTGCTTTCACCACAGTTAGTTTATCGCTTTTATAGTGTATCCCCTTACTTTAATATTGTTTTCTCACTCCATTCTTTGTAGACCTGTTTTGCAAGACCGACATAGGGTGTAGGCGTATTCGCCCATAGAAAATGGTGGGCGAATTGTCACCCACTTGGCATCCTTGTTTTAAATTATAGATTGTAATTTATCATATGGAAAACACTTGCTATGTACTAAACTCGAAACTGAATTTCTTTATCTTCCTGCATTTTATTTAGACTTGAAATTTTGTTAGAAGTCACTTGACAAGACGCGTATTTTTAATAAGTCAAATCTTACCGACATTCTTGCTGAATCCAGTGCGAAATGAACCGTTACTTTTAAAACACCTCACCGCTGCAGGAGTTTTGAGGGTACGTGATCTTTTTTTACTTAGAAAAAGAAACCTGGCTCCTAGCGTATTTTTTTTTAATAAAGTCAACACACACTATAGCCGCATAATTGACTGTCGTTTGAATGTTGTACATACAATATGCTTTTTTTTCTAGTAAATAGAAAGCAACAATAAATACAATATTAAAAGACAACTTAGTAAATCAAGTCACCTCAGTTTCCAGTTACATTTCTCAAATTTTCCACTATACAAACTCAAAAAGGACGCTATTTACAAATACATCATAGCGGTTATGAACAGAACTTGTCATCTTGGCAAACTTGACACTGTGTGGCGTGAGCTACTGGCCTTATCTTCAGATATTAAACCCAACTTCAAAGGGTGTTATATTGTCACCATCATAACACGTGAGGGAGACTTGCAATATCGTTCAATGCATGGAGAATACACTACTGTTGTTTTTTTTGTTTCCAGTTACATTTCTCAGATGAGCCGAACTTTCCACTATACAAACTCAAAGAGGACGATATTTACAAATACATCATAGCGGTTATGAATAAAACAAGTCATCTTGGCAAACTTGACACTGTGTGGCGTGAGCTACTGGCCTTGTCTTCAGATATTAAACCCACCTTCAAAGGGTGTTATATTGTCACCATCACAACACGTGAGGGAGACTTGCAATAGCGTTCAATGCATGGAGAATACACTACTGTTGGGTTTTTTTGTTGGGGAAAATCGTGCTTGAAAACTTTCCACTTATTTCATTCACATTTTTATTGAATGTCCGGCGGTTGATGTCATCTGTCGCTTTATTTCCCGCATTTCCAGTGATCTTTTACAACCTGGTTTGACTGTTTCCTTGGTGATTCCTTATTTTGCCACCTCACCATGAATTCACGTCAGTGTCAGAGTATTTTTGTTGTCCTCGCAAAAGTTGATATGAATTTCTCCCGACGGAATAAACTGGATGGATGTTCTTTTATGAGTCCATTGAAAATCACTAGCAGAATTAAATCTTAATACCAGTGCTTCAAACTTGTTAAAGAGAGGAGAGTTTTGAATATATTGGGACTTCAAATGACACTCTCTGTTCTTTGGAAAATGAAAAATTACAAATCCATTAGTTAACTTGAATCACGCTGCTATTGTTCAGTAGTATCTTTTACGTTTCTGTGATTCGTCTTGTTGTTAATATTAACAGACAATATCCAGACCAACTTATCTTTTGTCTAATTATTTGGCTTAAATTACTAAATGAAATATTCCACTCTTTTTACATTTAGCTATCTTTTCTTAAGAATGCAGATGTGTAATTAAAACACTTTACTCAAATATTGTTTAATTACCAAGAAATTCAAAACATAAATTTTCAGATTTACTACTATTTTAGCAAAATTTAGGCAATTGATTTGGCGGAAAATGATTTCAACCTCGATCATTTTTGGCACAGATTTCAATTGGTGTGGGGCACTTCCATTCAAAATTCAGGTGAATACTACGTGGATCACACTGTATGTAACCGTAACATGTGATTCATAACTCCATAATTTGATCATTATGCAATAAGAATATTGAGTTGAGATAATGATGATTGTATTTTATCGAATAACGGCCATTTTGTCCGTATTATACCGGTTTTATCATACGTTCCTGTGATATTACACAATAAAACACTAAACATTGTTATGTGATCTATAACCAACTTTTTTAAAAGTTATGATTAAGCATCTACCTTAAAAAGTTGGTGGTTCTTTTATTTGTATACTAGCCCATCATCATAAATCACACATCGTAGTTACTATTCAATGACGCTCTCTTCTACTTTGTGTAAACAATCAACGAAGTATAGCACGTAACGAACTCTCCACGCTCACAGACAGAATATTTCAACAATTACCTAATCAATTATTAAGAAGTGATAAACGGTGAGGATATTGGATAGCGGAAACAAGACCTCTCTTTGGGGGAACTTTAGTGTATTTGGCCGACGAAATTGCCTGAGCGTAAGAGTGAAAAGACAGTATAGTGTAAAATTAAAAGACAGGAGACGATTATTCAAATTATTTTGCGCAATTAAGTTGATATTATCTTAAGACGAATGTAATACTGAAAAGCAGAACTGGCACACAGGCACAGAAACAAAAACAAATTACGAAGACTGCGTAATTTGTAATTCAGCGGAAACAAGGAATCTCTTAATTTAGAATACTTGGTAGACGATATTTTCTGAGCGACAGATAAAACCTATACAATGTCAAGTAGAACCCATACAAATGCACTGAAATAAAAATAAATTACGAAGACAGTGTTATCTGTAATTTTGCATACTATTTCAGAAATTTGGTAGCGGAAACAAGACATCTCTAGAGAAAATGTTGTGTATGTGGCAGAAGATATTTCCTGACGGTACGTGTGAAAACATTGTATATTGTCAAATTACATGATAGGTGACGACTATGTAAATTAATTTGTGCAATTGATAATATCTTAAGTAGATTGCAAATGTAACACTGACAAGTAGAACCCGTACGTAGGCACAGAAAAAAAAATAATTACGAACACAGTATTATCTGTAAATTTGCATAACATTTCAGAAATTTGGTAGCGGACAAAAGGCATCTATATAGGAAATGTAGTATATTTGGCAGAAGATATTTCCTGACCGTAAGTGTGAAAACACTGCTTATTGTCAAATTACATGATAGGTGACGACTATGTAAATTAATTTGTGCAATTGATAATATCTTAAGTAGATTGCAAATGTAACACTTGAAGTATAACCCGTACACATGTACAGAAATAAAATAAATTACGAAGACACTGTTATCTGTAAATTTGCATAATATTTTAGAAATTTTGTAGCGGAAACAAGACATCTCTGGAGAAAATTTAACGTATTTGGCAGAATATATTTCCGGACCGCAAAGTGTGAAAAGACACTTTATTGTAAAATTATATGAGGGGTGACGATTATGCAAATTAATTTGCGCAATTGATAATATCTTAAGTAGATTGCAAATGTAACACTGACAAGTAGAACCCGTACGTAGGCACAGAAACAAAAAATAATTACGAACACAGTGTTATCTGTAAATTTGCATAACATTTCAGAAATTTGGTAGCGGACAAAAGGCATCTCTATAGGAAATGTAGCGTCTTTGGCAGAAGATATTTCCTGACCGTAAGTGTGAAAACACTGCTTATGGTCAAATTACATGATAGGTGAAGATTATGCAAATTATTTTGTGCAATTGATAATATCTTAAGAAGATTGCAACTGTAACACTTAAAATGTAACCCGTACACAGGCTCAGAAACAAAAATAAATTACGAAGACAGTGTAATCTGTAAATTTGCATAATATTTCAGAAATTTAGTATCAGACAGAAGGCATGTCTATACAAAATTTAGCGGATTTGGCAGAAGATATTTCCTGAGCGTAAGTGTGAAAACACTGCTTATGGTCAAATTACATGATAGGTGACGATTATGCAAATTAATTTGCGCAATTGATAATATCTTAAGTAGATTGCAAATGTACACTTGAAGTATAATCCGTACACATGTACAGAAATAAAATAAATTACGAAGACACTGTTATCTGTAAATTTGCATAATATTTTAGAAATTTTGTAGCGGAAACAAGACATCTCTGGAGAAAATTTAACGTATTTGGCAGAATATATTTCCGGACCGCAAAGTGTGAAAAGACACTTTGTTGTAAAATTATATGATAGGTGACGATTATGCAAATTAATTAGAGCAATTGATAATATCTTGAGAAGATTGCAAATATAACACTTACAAGTAGAACCCGTAAACATGCACATGCGCAGAAACAAAAAATAATTACGAACACAGTATTATCTGTAAATTTGCATAATATTTCAGAAATTTGGTAACGGAAAGAAGGCATCTTCAAAAGTCACGTGGACTAGGTAAGCTCATGTGATTTAGACACCTTAGCAGGTTTCATTGCTGAGTAATAGATCAGTTTGAATCTGTATCTAGCACAACGCACAATTGGTAGCAGAAAAAAGACTTCCTAGAGTAAATTTAGCGTATTTGACGGGAAGTAATTCTATTATGAGTAACGACTATGCAAATTATGGTGCACAACAAAGCAGTTAGTTTATGAATGTCACACACAGGCACGGAATACAAAAATAAATTGAGAAATTGCAGTGAGAGAACAGTATTATCTGTAAATTTGCATAATGTTCCAGAAATTAATATATAATGAAAACATTTATTGTGTTACTCTTGTGAATAACATTACAGGTTTTACCAAAAATACTTGTACTTTGTATTAAGAACATTATTCGTCAGAAAGTTGGTAATAAATCGCAAAACATTTTTCATTGGTCTATTATGTAAAATCATGAAGTTATTGCCCCATGGAAAAAATAAATATTATTTTGTGTGTTACAGTGACGTCTTTTAAGAAACTTGTCCAATATTTTTTCAAAAATCGCAATTTTATTAAAGAAAATATGCAATTTTTGATACTATTTAAAATTCACATTTTAAAATAATTTTGGACAACAATAAGTACCCCATCATTAGAGATATATGATTATTTCAGGCTACAGTTTGAGATAAGGCAAAATATCTCTGCCATAGGAACCTATGGTAGAAGCGTTATAATACTGTCAAAACGGCATATATCCACTAAAATACAACCATCATTTTCTCGAATTTTTAATTTCCTTATAATATCCGGAAGTACATTTTTGGGGAAAAAAAATAAATCCTGGGTATTTGCATTCATGAGTAGGCTTCTGATTTAAAAAAACCTATATGAATTGTTTTTAATTGTTATATAGTAAACAATTGGTATTACCTTGGAACCATACCTATTTTTATCTATTCGTCACATCAAGATAATGCAAGTCAGCATGTTAGATGTTTAAAAGCGTACTCAAAATAATAATGCGTTTTTTGTTGTGGTCAATCAAACCCTGTATACATACATGAATGGAGTTATAATAAGTGGAAAGGGGTTGTTGGTGTAATGAACAAACTAAAAACCAATTCTGTAATATCATGGCCTTTAGATACAATATTTACGTGGAAAAAATACAAAGTACCAAATACTGTATTATTTTAAACGAGCTGTTTGATATAATATTCACGTGGAAAAAAAACTTCTTACTAACAAATACTGTATTATTATGAAAAGGCTGATTTATGTAATATCCATGTGGAAAAACTACTGAATACGAAATACTGTATTTTCATGAAATGTCTTATTGGTCTATTATTCCAGTAGAATAACTACTCACTAACAAATACAGTATTATTATAAAATGGCTGGATGAAGTAATATCCATGTAGAAGAACTACCCACTAACCAATACTGTTTTATTAGGTAAGGTCTTGTTGATGTAGTATCTATGTGGAAGTAATACTCACTGTATTTACTGCTTAATCAAACTGACTCGCCCATGAATAATTACTTTACAAAGGTATATACTTCGACAACTCAGAAGTGAATCGCATATAAATGTTGAAGTATTAATTTATTCACGCAGTAAAGTACAAGAACACAAACATGTTGAAACAAAAACCACTTGGACATTGTTAACATTTTTAGCTCTACCATAAATATAACATGCAAAAATATCGAAGTTCTGTGACATCAATAATTGTTTTTGTTATGAAATGGCCATTATCTACACCTTGATTTTCTGTTCGTGAGACTTAATAAGCTCATTGAATTTGTGTTCATTGAAAGTGGACACATTGGTATAATAAAACAAAACACGTTATCACAATCTTTTGTTGTTGAACAATACACCAACAAAATAATACTTTACAAAATAAAGTTTTTTAGGGTTTCATCTTCCGTCTACAACTGTGAAACCTAAGTTAAGTGTATATCTAATTTGTATAAGCATTCATTAAAGTGATTATAACTCCACAAAAAACACTGATTCTTGTTTCTAACATGTTATTAATATATGGAACATTCTGGCATCTAGTTTATTGCACAATTATGCAATCATTATTCATGTACAGGCTTGTAAAATATGTAAATCGTGTATAAACAATCTTTTAGGATGTTCTACTTGTGACAGCTCACGAAATGTTAACAGTGTGAAGCAAAGACCGTTTAACTATAAAACAATACAGACACAATGTTTGTAAACAAGCAAATAGAAATGTTACAACTGGGTTAATTTGTTTTGTTCACACATAGCAGAATGTTAGGAGAATCTTGACTTAGAATTTAGAGTCGACGTTTTCTGTATCCTTCAATCAATGTTCAGATGCATTATTGACGTTTTATCCATCATCAATCCAATATTTTAATGACTCTCTATCAGTAACCCGATTTACATGTGTCTTAAAATTATGGGTAAATTACATGTTCCTGTCAGCGATTTTCGAATACTAATAATTTCAATATTATAGTTGACAATAAAGGCATCCTGAACTTGTATGGATACTTCATACAATCTGTGATATTCCAGTGAGAGAAATTGTTTATGATTCGTATATGCCGTACATAACTCATTCTTGTTCTCAATTATTATTCTACGAGTGTTTTATATCAATTCACATCAGATTGCCATACAGCAATTTGTAAAACAGACGACATGACCAGAGAGGTAAAAATACGGTCATGCCATTTTTCGCTCATGTTAAAATTTCATGAATAATTTGTGCAAAATAACCGATTTTAAGCAGATTAGAATTTTAACACTGAAATGTAGGACCCGCACGTCCAATTCCCACAACATGCAAATAATTACATCTGCCCATGGCGTGTTTTCAATGTTTGAAATACCATGTCATAACACTAGAAAAATTGCGAAGCTAACGTAAATTGTGTAGTAATGTAATGTAATGTATTTCCGTGGTTAGAGTGTTTTGTTTTACTATCTGCAAACAAAATGTTGACAATAGAGTCACGGGTGGAAACATGGGATTATTTTAATTGGGCTGAAAATAATGTATTGTTTTCTTTTTTCTGAATACTCCGGAATTTGATTGTAAAGAAGTGGTTAAATTCGAAAATAATAAACTGTTAGAAATATCCGAGTAATACCAGAACTAAAGTAATTAATCGAAAAAATAGGATCATTTGATATGTATCATGTATTCACTTCATGACGCACAGTTAACGGCAAAATTACGACTTTTAAGTCAAAGCACTACTTATCTGCCATTTTGTTACATGTGCCTCAGATTGAACATTATGTTTCAATTATGTTGTTGTGTTATTTAATAATTTGTAGGTGCTATTCGTTCTCTATGTCGTTGTGGGAACGGTCAGAGGTTTCAAACGAAAACAAATTTGTTCTCGTGATTTTTTCTAGTGATTTATATGTGTTTTATTCATTGTCAAACGAAATCGACATAAGCGGGAAAGGTAAAACAAATGTCAAATCGGCCTAATAACATTTACACCCGAGTTAACATATTATAAATAATTTATGCAAAATAACATATTTTAAGCAGTTTAGAATTTTAACACTGAAACGTAAAAACCACACACAACAAGGATGAAAAAATAATGAATATATCTCAACTAAAAAATTTTGCTATACCAGAATCATAGAAAAATATTATTTTCTAAAGTACAGAACAAAGACAATCATATCTGACTATTTCCAAATAAAACAAGCAATTCTCTTGATACCATACATAATTCCATTCATCGAATATTGTTTCTCTTTCCCGACGTTAAAATTGGATACACGAAATTGGATTGTAATAAATACAGAAAAAATACAGACGATATGGTTAAATTCGAAAAAAAATAAAATTAGTAAAATAGCTTAAAATTTCCAGAAAAGGAATCTGCATTGTAGATTACTTGATCAAATAACTTCACTTCACGACCCAGACAAAGTAGTCGGCATTCTGAAGTCAAACGCTTTGTTAATTTATTGTCAGTGGATGAACTACTTGTTTTGAGAAAGCTAATATGTTTGAAGTGAAACAAAATACATCTGAACATGCTTACAAAAGGTTCATAGAAGGTGTATCACGCAGGTTACAACATGTACTTCCAATTTAACTAGTATAACTCAAGAAAAACACTGTAAGCAGAATGAACATGAAAGTTGAAGGTACAATAGAAAAAATCAATAATTTTTTACTAAATAGTGTTACCTCTGTAACGAAAATCAACCTAAAAAATTTAAAAAATAGTTTCGATATTTTAATTACATTTTCTAACACAGAATGTTCTGGAAACAGTATGTGGGTGTGTTATACAGGATTTAAAAACTACGTCAGAAATATGTAAATTCTTGGCCAATTCAACCGCATATAAACACACCGTACTCTCAGTTTCAATTCATTCTGACACTACCGATTGCGTGTGTATCTTCTGCAGTATCTACAGTACGTGAGTATGATAATTGTTATCGTAATTTCTGTGATAACGATGAATTGTTTTCAGCATATCTATTTTATAACCCATAATAACGTATCTTCAGACATGCACCAAATTATTGATAATTAAAAAAATGTCCTTTTCGCATCCTTTTTTTAATTTTTTTTAGCGAAATCATATACTCCAACTTCTTCCATAACGTAAAACAAACTGCTTTGATATTTTACCGATTACCATTTGTGCGGCTTCTTGGTCAAATTATGCATCTATGCCCAGTTTATCTTGAATACTCTGCTATGGCGCTCTACTATTTGTATAGATGCTTGGCACCTATGTTCGCACGCGTGTATTCATTTCGGCATTTGTAGTTGTCTCTTCTTTCGTGGTGTTTCATCAGAACTGCTAGTGTTGACGACTTGGAAACCACCTTATTTTAATTATCTACTTTTTGGAGTTTGTTATCTATTTTTTGTCAAACACGAGGTTAAAAAAATGAATACATGTTTTTTATCATCATTCTGACTATACAATGTATTGAATTAAATGCGATCATACCATCACTATTCAGCGTGTAGTCAATATCCCCTGAAAAAACACCCAACGATATGTGCATTTCAGTGATTGTAACCCTACCTGTATGTAGAATTAAAACTACGAATAGCACTGATCCCATGGGAACTGTACATTTCATGTCATTTATTAGCCTATTGCGATTCAGCTTCAAAGGAAATGTTTTTTAATGGGCATTCACAGGACTACCTAACAAATGTAGGATATACGAAATTCCCGTTTGTCTACAGTAGTTCATATTTAATTAGTGATTATTGTCGCTGCATATTAAATAACAAAAATGAAGAAATTTGTGTTTTGTATCTCATAAATGTTATTGCAAAATTTTTGGTCTTCAGTTCTTTGAAGTATTTTTTTTTTATAATAATTATAATTTAACATGGCTGACTGAAAGCAGAAAACTAGGAGTGATAAAAACACAACCACTTAAGTAATGTATACACGCACATAATTATTTCAGAAATCATGGCATATTCAGAAAACAACAACAACATAAGTGTGCCTAGTGGTTTCATTGTGTCATTAGTAACGATTTTAATATTTGGTTTTACAGACTTGGTTACCGTTCTGAAGAATTGGTTACTATGCTTCATATTCAATCAATATGTATATTTGTTATGGTGGCGATGTTTGTACATTGCATCAACGCAGTAAGTGATAATTAACATATTGGGGTAAATCAAAACTTAGTATTTTAAGTTGTCAGATTTCTGATTTTATTTTTTAACAGGCACCTCCTCCCGAACCACCGGAAGAAACGGAAAGTCCTGATACATTTGAGTCTGATATAAAGTTAACTTCTGAGCAAGAAACCGACATTGAAGCAATAATAGCCGCTGAAGCAAGTGGGGTCGGTGCAAGAAAAGCTATAACTAGCCTTTCAAAGCGTTGGAATAATGCTATTGTGCCATATGTGATATCATCAACAAGTAAGTATATGTCTGTTTGATAGTTTGTGCTTTCATGTATCAAGTTTGCAGTACACAACATGTATCTATATTATTGCAGGTCAATCTGATGCTGTCGTAATAAAACAAGCGATGACCTACTGGGAGAGCAACACTTGTATTAGATTCCCACCGTATAACTCGGGCGCGGGGCATTCTGATAGAATTAACTTTAAAAAAGATGATGGGTAAGGTTACTAACAATTTTAAACACTCAATTAGTAACAGTCTTTGAGCATATTAGTTAACGTCTGTACCGTTACCATAGCTGGCGTTGTTGTGTGAAGGTTTATATTATTAGTGATACATTTCTGTATATGTTACCTTCATAGATGCTGGACTTACGTTGGTCTCACTGGTTGGGGTGTTCAAGATATTTCTATCGGATATGGTTGTGAATATGTGAGTGACGTTTGTATTTAAGTATTCTTGTTTTTTGTACACTTGTGATAAGTGTTGTATTATATCAGTTCAATAATATTAATATTTCAAGGAATAGTCAATATTCACATAGAAATGGGAAATGCTGAATCGGGCATAACAGACAACACATTTCTATGTACAAAGTTTCACATTGGTTAAATCAAGTTAAATAATCCTATTATTATAGTTAATTATTAAAAACAGCATTTTTAAATTACAAGAGGTATTTATATTTGTATAATACAATACGTTCCCGATAGCACGTAATCTCTACCTTATAAGGTATTCCCAATGAAATTCAAATTTTCCCACCGATCACGTTTCTAATCGGTAGTGTATTGTGATTAAAGGACCGATATGCTATGAGTTTTAAGTTTTTTTTCTGAAACTACATAATGCAATTGCTTAGTAAATTTTTTTTCCTATTTAAAATGGGATTGTTTTGAGCAGTAACACCCGTGATTCAAAAGATTTTAAGACCAACGAGTAGTGAAAATGCATAATCTCTCTACTAAATGAGCTAAGCATTGTGGTTTACTATTATATATTGTTGTCATTGCTGCCATCGTTTGCCAATATTCCTTCTATATAAGAATTTACGTTACACAAGTTCACTATGACAAAAAACATCCCGTATTTTTTTTATTTATTTCATATTTCATTAAGTTATTTAACGCTGTTGTCCATGATTTAGGACTAATTCCCACGAAACAAAAACAAAGCAATACATACATAATAAGAGTCGCACAATTATATTTGAAAAATATATATAATGCAATATATTCTCAAGTCACACCACATTCACCAATTATCGTTCACATATCAGTAATTGATTATGCAGATACTAACAAGTGTCCATACAAAGTAATTTTAATCTAATTATGTTATTGTTCACGTATCTTAACTAGTTTTTTATGTTGCTTCATGAAACAGAGGGGAACTATTGCTCACGAAATTGGTCATGCAATAGGATTCTGGCATGAACAAAGTCGCACGGACCGAGATGATTACGTTACAATTCACTGGGAAAACATCGAGTCGGGTATGGGTCACAATTTCAACAAATATACCTCTGCGGATGTTAATATGTACAACGTGCCATACGACATTGGATCGCTTATGCATTATGGTGCTAAGGTAGGACTATATTGTAAATATTGAAACATTAACTGTATTCGCCATATGTGATCACTCAAAATACGTTAGGTCTTATGCAATAGATCTTTACGTTTGAAGCTTGTATATCAACACATCAGCACACCGAGTGCTAAAGTCAACTTCAGTCACCATTCACAAATTTCAAACCTACATACGTTTTTTTATAATATTTCCAAACATATGATGAAGACTTGTAGCTCATATAAAATTATGTCCATTTTGTTTAAAATTGTCAATTAAATATAACATATTTTTCTGACAATAATTATGGCGTTCAAAGGGCTACCGCGCAGTTACACACTAAATATCCCCTGATACATGCACTGTGTGATATTTACAAGTCAAAATAAATTCAGTATTTCAGCACGAATGGCCAGGATACAATAACAGCGAATAACCCAGCTGACCAAGACAAAATGGGCGAGCGTGATTATTTGAGTAACGCTGATATTTTTTTAGCCAATATAATTTATGACTGCCCAGGTATGTATGTATGTATTTTGTATTTTTTTTATTCCATTAATTAATACAGTTGTGGGTTTTTAATTTCTGGTGATACCCAGTTATAATTTAGTTTTTTCACTGTTTTTTTTAGCTATTCGAGCTCGTTTTGTATCAATGTATTACGTTATAAAATTGTTGTTGATAACAAATTTTTCAGCTCTGCCAAAAGCAAGCACAGAAGCAGTGTATCCGGCGGCTAATCAATGTAAATCTCCATATAAAGTTAATAGTCAAGCTAGTTTGAATAGGGCAAGACATGCACTACAACAGAATGGAGAAAATAGAAGCTTCTGGGTTGATGGCACGATTTCAGGCAGTACAATTACATTCAGTGATGGTTCAACAATGTCAGTAGATTCGTCTTTGTTTCACAGTAATGAACCAAATGGAAGTGGGCAATGTCTCCATTTGTGGTGAGTACAAAATACAAGGCCTGTTTTCATTATTACATTTTATTCCGTATTTGCTTTGTATGTTAAAACAGTTTGATGTTTATTTAAACACTGTCAGAATGACGATATACATTGCAGAGTAATTTAATTATCATAAAATAGCTATCTGAACAACTTGTCATGTAGTACGAAGGTCATTTTGAGTACATATTGCCGTTATAAAGCGATCAAATACAATCATATTTACAGGTGGTACAACAATGACTGGAAATTGGATGATACGACGTGCGACTACAATCAGAAGTATCTATGTGCAGGTACAGTGATCGTTATGTATATATATATATATATATATATATATTATAGTTTTCCGCAAAATGTTTACACAAGGTCAATGAATACTCAAGTTCTACATTTACATTTATACGGCAACACATTCACGTGTTCTGAAAATATTCCATGTATGAGTGATGTCTTATTAATAATGTTGTAATGGTCGTATATTCAACAGATTTACCGCGTCCTAGTTCTAGTACAGCGCTTCCGGCTAATGCTCAGTGTGATTCTGGATCTCTATTCCAAATTGTTGACCAGAACGATTTAGAACGTGCACAGCTCGTAATTAAAACAAATGGAGAGAATAGAAGTTTCTGGGTGGATGGGAGCATATCAGGCAATACCATTACCTTCACTGGTGGTTCAACAATATCGGTTAATTCAGAATTGTTTCAACCAAATGAGCCCAATGGAAGTGGCTCCTGTCTCCATTTGTGGTGAGTGCATATAATATATACTATGTATTATGTTGTTTTTGTTATTGTTGATAGTGTACTATGGGAAATACAGAAAGTCTAATTACATGTTTTAGCACAGTTTTAAAGTAAGACGTTCCTCAAAAATAAAAAATAAACTATTGTCATTATGTTTACATTTGTGACATTTTAGGATAAAAAGAAAATTTGCTTGACAAAATGGTATTAAAATAGCATTTTTAGTATAACTTACAAATGTATTCTACGACAAAAATATTTTAAAACTAAGCCTGGTGACATATCGTGAAAAAATGATATTTGTTATATCAATATGATTGTTATATCAATAATTTCATTGGATTTGAACAAAAATCTCCTCATAATTATAAACACATTTTGACACAATTGCATTTTACCTTCAGTTGCAAATTTATTAGCATCGTGCTTACAAATGCAAACAATTTCATCAAATTAAAAAATCTCTTCTGTCCTTATATACAGGTATTATAACAATACATGGAAATTAGACGACACTACATGCGACTATGCTCAAAAGTATTTGTGTTCTGCTTAAGCGGTACGTATCATGCAAACTAAATAATTCATTTTGATGTGAGGTCTAAATACATCTTCTCTTTTCTCGCGCCCACATTTGTTATAAAATTAACTAAAATTCTTGATATTGACTGTATAATGTATTTCTGCTGGGCATCTTGTTAAATGAATATTTTTAACTGTAGAGCTACCAGCCATCATTGGGGCGCCACTATCTGGCAGCTAAATAGTTTCCTCGGACATATAGCATGTATAGTGGGAAAAAAATATGCACATGAAACAATTGAGCATAATGATAATGATAATGACATCTTCGAGATAGACACTATTTTACTTTTGATTAATTGTAGTCTAATATTGTATTGCTGTAATTTGTTTAATGCAATTTGAAAAAAAAAATATTCTTGTTTGATACTGAAAGTAGATAATTATATATTATATAACTAAAATATAACTCTATTGGATGCATAATGGCCTGATATTGTAGCAAACATCCGATTTGTCGTTTTATGAACCAATGCAATTATTCATTAAGTTTTAAACCATTTGTTTTTGTACGTAAACTGAAAATCACTTTTTTTTTTCATTTTCTATCTAACGAGTATTGTTGCATGTCTTCAACGCAACTTTTTCGTGGATGGTAAACACATCTTTAAATCAAAGTCTTAATTATTAATTCTCTTATTGCAGGAAATCGACGGAAATGAAGGGTACCTCATTCATGAAATCACTCCGCGAATTATATTACTGCAATCGCATGGCTCGTAAATAAATCGTACGTGTAGTTTAGTTGCATGTCTAATGGAAATTTAGTTTATTATTATTGTTATTGCATGCTATAAAACTTGTTGAATTGCAGGACAATAAATAATCTAAAGCATAAATATTGAGTCTTTTATCGTGATAGTGTGATGGCATGCATTTTCGGTGTATGATAATTCTAATTGTTTGAAACTTCACAAAGGAGCAATTGTAGTGCAGTATTGTACCACAGTATTAAAGACCTACAGTCTATTATGCGTTCGAATTATGTTGACACATAATTGATACTTCTTATGTGACCCACAACGATGCGGTGCGACAAATGCGACACTTAAAATAAACTTGCTAAAAGTCATAGTATTCTGAATATCAAGACCGAGCTGTGGGATTAAGCAAATTTGTTGTCTTTATTGTTCTGTATGAAAAAATGGGATGCCAATAATTAAATGTCGATAAGCAAACTCCGACAACATCAGAATCCACAGGCAACTTTACGATTGCGAAAGAAAACGGTACAACATAGCCAATTCAGGGAGAGATTCGTCAATCAAGAGGTGACAAGCGCATCCTGCTCTGTTGTGGCAGGCACCACATACCGACACTGCAATATGCATCACAAAACCGATCGGTGACAATTGTGTTACAAGTAGGACGTAGTGTGTACAAAACACAAACTACACTTACACTGGGAAGGTATCATGTAAACCACTTGATTACTTGTCAGAGAACACTTCCAGCTTTAAAATTCCACGCTCTCCTTATAAAATTGCTTACAGTTCAACTAATTACTTAGGCGTACGTTATATATTATCCACCAATAACTATAAGCCATTGATTTATCACACAGTTTCTACGCCGTGTCTCTCAAAGGCAAGTCTTGCAGATACTTACTGCAGTATATTTATGAAAACAAGCCATACATGACACAATTATAATAATATAGTTGGAACACAAACATGTCAGATATAGATCCAGAAGCTGATGATTAATTTTGTGTCTGATCGTCAAACGAGTACTTGCCCATATTGAGAGATATTGACTGGAAAAGCTTTTTAAATACATCTCTATATCGATGACAGGATGTATAATGAATATTAAATTTGAACATGATCAGTCAAAGCATGTCAGAAATATGGCACTAGAACAAAATGGCCGCCAGTTGGCTATTTGAAATCAGTTGGTCATTTTAAATGACGTGCATCAGGGTTCAATACTGTTTAATGTATGTACAAGGTTGAACAAAATCCAACTGTAGACAGCAGAGATCCGGTTGCGGAATGCCAGAAATGCTTGATTTTGATTATTTTGTATCACAAAAATGGCCGGCCGTCGGCCATCTTGAATCAGATCATGAAACAAATCGGTGTGCACATGTATAATATGTACATGTGAAGTTTGAATGTAATCGGTCCAGGCACGGCTAAGACACACACAAAGGTCGTTCTATAAGTTCATAAAATTGTTTGACTACGTCCAAACGGGAACTGATATGCATTTACCATTAGGTAGACTATACGCCAATAACACGATTGCTGTTGACGATTCATTGCTCGACAACAATTCTGCGAAAGCAACATGTACGTGATTCTCTATCAATATGATTACAATTAAATTAACGAAACCATTTACATATATAAACTTGTTTCGAAATAAATAAACCAACAACAGTTTATGGTATCACTTCCTACCCAGACACTTTTTTCGAACATCAGCAATCATTTGTGGCAAAGGTATTTTCCCACAATATCGTTGTATCTGCCATACAACTTTTTGAGTTACAGTACAGAAACGGTATTGTAATAAATTAATGCGACGACATTGCTGAAGGGGTACACATGAGCTGCAGGCTCCACTTAACATGTCAACTGTAGAATGTACACACAATAGGCTGGAGAGATAGGAATATTGCTGTCAAGGTGTGGGAGGTTTATGATTTTAAAATATTTTTTTTTTATCGTGAAGTATGATAGAATGATGACCAGTAGAGTAATGTTTATATTCAAAGTAAATAAATCAGTGTCAGTTGTTTCTTTACCTCCAGACTTTCTATTTTCAAATTTCTCAGTTTTGTAAAAGTTAAAAGTTAACCAAATCCATAGATCACCGGTACTTGGCAGTAAACAAAAATTCATACAGTAGTACTCTAATAAACGTACGCCCTCAAACACGGCGTTAGAGAGAATATGCGGATAAACAGGCCCATTAGCTAAAATCAAACACATGATGGCGGTATGAGACGATACAACTTTAAAGGAGATCATCAAATGATGTAGGTGGATAGAATGATTTTTAGTGAATAAATTGATCTGAAACAGTTATATAACACCAACACACATACCCTACGTAAAGTATCAGAAAGAAATGAAAGAATGGCCGTCCCATCCTCGAAATCAGAGTGAAACGAATTTGCCTGTAATTTCCAAAAGCTGAATATAGCCGCCAACAAATAATGCTGTGAACAATAGTGGTCGAGGTAGGTGGATATCCATCTGCGAAAGCCAGATATCATGAATATTGATGATCTCGAAGCGCATTTTTTGATACACTAATAAAAAATGGCAACTATGAAAATGTGATGTACGCGGAACTTAGATGCATACAATTGAAAGGGGAGCGATCATATCACCCCATCGTGGGGTAAAAACTGAGTGGAAGAACCAAAAGGTTGCAAAGTTCTACTGAATCCAAGTAATCTAATTGTCATTTACACACGCATAAAAATGTTAGGGGAATATGCTTTACATATAGGAACATAGAACAGTAATATTTAATAAATGGAAACTGAAAACACAAAAAACCAAGAGGAGAAGGTTTAAAATGAGTGAAGAAAGAGTGATAGAGAAGAAATGCCAACTATAAAATAAATGTGCACGTACTAAATTGTCGGGAAAAACTAAATGTACTGGGTGAAAGTCAAGGCTAACATCGAAAACATTAATACTAAAATATTGAAGATATGGTACATACCCCTCCATCAAATACTATATCAGTCACTGACAAGTCTGGTCATGTGCTGCATGTACATGTTGAAATTAACTCTTTAATGTGTATTGTGCCATCGGCAGACACGAGTGTGCCCAATGTTTACAGCAACTAAAACGCCATCTCAACAAAATTAATGATGATCCTGTTATTGGTGGTGATTTTAATTGGACACTTGCACCTGGCATTGATCGTAATGGCGATAGAGAGCCAGACATGCACACGTCCCATGCTCTAAGCTTTGTAATTGAAATGTTTAAATTGATTGATCCATGGCGACATCAACATGGCAAAAAACACAAACTTCACATGGGTGCGGATTATCGTAATGACACCACGTACGCACATTTGGTTCACACGCCGTTCAGTATTGTTTGAAATCAACAACTTGCATGTTTAGGGTAGGCATTTTAAACACATACTACAGGAATGTTATAGTTTGTTTACAAATTGTATTTAATATTGGCAACTTCGCAAGGCTTTAACCGTGAGACACATCCCTGGTAATCACGTGATCGTGCCACTGACTACTGCGATTGGCTGATGGAATGTTTACTTTGTCACGCCTTAGAGTTTTATGGCAGATTTTTTAAGATTTTGTTAGACAAGATGAGAGAATAAATAGAGAGAGAATAAGAAGAGAAGGGGCAACATGGCGTTACCTCAACTGAAGGTTTAGATGAATAAAGCTGCACTATCTGTAGTGAATTAATGTATCGCAACGTGTATGAGTCGTCTACACGCTAGCCAGAGTCCCCTCACCACGACGACCCTTTCACAACAGGGGCGTGATAGCACTCTCATATGCCTTAAGGGATTTTTACATCTATAAACACATGCACAATCGTTTGAACGCTATTCAAATAAGCTATCAATTCAAGACAACTTTCTAGCGCGCATCAAACTGACCAGTATGGTGTTTGAATATTAATGTTCTTCAAGACGCGGAATATGTAAATATCATTACTGAATTATGGTCCCAGTGGCAAACCCAACGTGATGCTCTCAAAAATTTGCAAACATGATGGAACATTTGTAAACATGATATCAAAGTGTTGTCCAAGGAATAGTGTAATTTAATGCCATTTTAAACAAGTGAATAAAGACAACAAGCGAGCCTTAATCAATAAAATGTAGCCTTGTACTTATCAGGAAAAACGCTACTCTTTCACGCCTCAAACAGCACGAAAACGGAGGAACTGCTATTCAAGCCCGTCACAAATATTTAAATGAGTGGAATGTTCCCAATTCATTTTTTTGTCAAACTTGAGAAACGGAACAAAAAATAAAACACATATATAGCTCACATTAGGCGGAAAAGTGGCAGTCACATTGACTACCCTTGAGAGATACGTGATATCACGCAAAACTGTTATACACCGCTTTACAAAACGAAATAAAAATGGGGAAATCACTTGTCTTAAAAACTTGTGGTTAGCTTCCTGTGTAATGATTATTTAGATCTTCACGAACACACTTATTTTGCGTTCAGTTATTGGTTCAATCATTAATCTTGAATAAGACTGCAGTATCCCAGTATATTGACGAAACAATCAATCTATTGCGCGAGGCTGTCAATTACTGTAACATCACAAATACTCTCTTTGATATTTTAGCTTTTGACCAGGAAAAAGCCTTTGACAGAATCAATCACACTTTCTTGTTTAAGACATTACGTGCATTTGTTTTTTTGGGCACAATTATATTCTTTATACATAACAAATGCCAATTCTATTCAGAGTCAGAGCGAATTGCGCCCTCACATCATCTATTATCAAGGCATTCGTCAGGAATTCTTGTTAATGTTAATCAATAAAATCAGACGGGAAACTGGGGAAACTGAGCAAACTGGCAGCGAATGTTGAGGATATAGATATATTCATTAAACAGTTCTTTAATAATCTGCCAGAACGGTTGAACATTTATGAGAGCACATCCAATTCCAAAATTTACTTTCAAGAAATCAAAGGGACTGTGGGTTGACAGCTGGGAAAACATTAAAAGCTCACTTATGGGTATTAAGTGGAACTGAACTGGCCTGAAATATTTGAGTGTGTATTTAGAGAACAGGACTGGAAGGAAACATTTCATTTGTCACAATTCTACGATCTGCTAAAACGTGGTTTGACAGTTTCCAGGTGTTGGTTCGTTATTATGTCACCCCACCACACAAATGAATTGTCATCCTGTCAGTGTCAGTATTATAGTACTTCATCATCACTGCAAAAGTTGCTAAGCATATCTGCTGACGGGGTTCTCAGGTTGTTTTTCTTATATACAGTCATTGGTAAGTATTTGTATTGTTTAACTGGGTTATTTGGGCTTTTTGGGAGCTGTTTGGTTTTCTAGATGTGGCAAGGTGACCGGCAACCAAGGTTGAGACACGAATAGGGCGTTGGGTATTTTTCTTGCTAACGTGTCATGGATAGAATATGTGTATGCGGCGCCCACTGACAAGAACTTTAATTGTTTAGTAACTTCTTCAAAAGAAATGGTTTCAAGATTTGGTTACCCTCAGTAATAGTATTTTGTGCACTTTCGTCAGTGTATAAAGAGATGCATACAATTTACGAGTGATACTACTTATCTCGTGAAAAGTCATCAGTTAGACTGCCATTTTCCCATTGAATATGAGCTATAGCTTTTTTGTGTCCATTTACTTTCTCAAGTTTGAAAAATATGAATGGCATTACCTCTGTTTCCGTGCTGTGCAAGGCATAACAGCGTCGACTTTTTTTCCTGATACACCCGATAAGGTGAAACGATGATTATATCATCATTGTCTATACACCCATTGTTTGAAAGTGCCACATTGAATTTGCCACTAGGCTCTGAATTATGTAATGAAATTCACATATTTTGCGTCTTGCCTTTAGACAGTTTGATGCACATGAGAGGGTGGTTTGAAATAGATTGTGCGTCATCGTGTATTTCATTAGCATTCAACTATGCATGTGATTGAAGATGTAATTCTTGTCAAGGCGTATGGAAGTGTTGCTACGCCCTCATGTGAAGTCTGTGTGTTTGCCATGGTGATGACGCCATGCATCAACTCAAACCTTTCAAGCACAGAGCCTAGATTTCAAATGTCATAAATACCGAAATAAAGAAATAAAACAACATTTGTATGTTATCAGAACACACAAATGATTTGTTTATCAGTACGCTAATGATGTAAGAATATTCATCACCCGAAAATAGGGCTTTAATAAACTAGCAGAAAGACGAACTTGGGCATTAAGTGTATTGGATAACATCATAACATTTATGAACACAAACTGGACTGAAGTAAAGCAAAAAGTTAAAAATAAAATAAGTGTTGGGCACATTTGCTCCTACACACAGTGTGCTCTTTTAATAAACAATGTGCTTTCACCACAGTTAGTTTATCGCTTTTATAGTGTATCCCCTTACTTTAATATTGTTTTCTCACTCCATTCTTTGTAGACCTGTTTTGCAAGACCGACATAGGGTGTAGGCGTATTCGCCATAGAAAATGGTGGGCGAATTGTCACCCACTTGGCATCCTTGTTTTAAACTGTAGATTGTAATTTATCATATGGAAAACACTTGCTATGTACTAAACTCGAAACTGAATTTCTTTATCATCCTGCATTTTATTTAGACTTGAAATTTTGTTAGAAGTCACTTGACAAGACGCGTATTTTTAATAAGTCAAATCTTACCGACATTCTTGCTGAATCCAGTGCGAAATGAACCGTTACTTTTAAAACACCTCACCGCTGCAGGAGTTTTGAGGGTACGTGATCTTTTTTTACTTAGAAAAAGAAACCTGGCTCCTAGCGTATTTTTTTTAATAAAGTCAACACACACTATAGCCGCATAATTGACTGTCGTTTGAATGTTGTACATACAATATGCTTTTTTTTCTAGTAAATAGAAAGCAACAATAAATACAATATTAAAAGACAACTTAGTAAATCAAGTCACCTCAGTTTCCAGTTACATTTCTCAAATTTTCCACTATACAAACTCAAAAAGGACGCTATTTACAAATACATCATAGCGGTTATGAACAAAACTCGTCATCTTGGCAAACTTGACACTGTGTGGCGTGAGCTACTGGCCTTATCTTCAGATATTAAACCCAACTTCAAAGGGTGTTATATTGTCACCATCATAACACGTGAGGGAGACTTGCAATAGCGTTCAATGCATGGAGAATACACTACTGTTGTTTTTTTTTGTTTCCAGTTACATTTCTCAGATGAGCCGAACTTTCCACTATACAAACTCAAAGAGGACGATATTTACAAATACATCATAGCGGTTATGAATAAAACTCGTCATCTTGGCAAACTTGACACTGTGTGACGTGAGCTACTGGCCTTGTCTTCAGATATTAAACCCACCTTCAAAGGGTGTTATATTGTCACCATCACAACACGTGAGGGAGACTTGCAATAGCGTTCAATGCATGGAGAATACACTACTGTTGGTTTTTTTTGTTGGGGAAAATCGTGCTTGAAAACTTTCCACTTATTTCATTCACATTTTTATTGAATGTCCGGCGGTTGACGTCATCTGTCGCTTTATTTCCCGCATTTCCAGTGATCTTTTACAACCTGGTTTGACTGTTTCCTTGGTGGTTCCTTATTTTGCCACCTCACCATGAATTCACGTCAGTGTCAGAGTATTTTTGTTGTCCTCGCAAAAGTTTATATGAATTTCTCCCGACGGAATAAACTGGATGGATGTTCTTTTATGAGTCCATTGAAAATCACTAGCAGAATTAAATCTTAATACCAGTGCTTCAAACTTGTTAAAGAGAGGAGAGTTTTGAATATATTTGGACTTCAAATGACACTCTCTGTTCTTTGGAAAATGACAAATTACAAATCCATTAGTTGACTTGAATCACGCTGCTATTGTTCAGTAGTATCTTTTACGTTTCTGTGATTCGTCTTGTTGTTAATATTAACAGACAATATCCAGACCAACTTATCTTTTGTCTAATTATTTGGCTTAAATTACTAAATGAAATATTCCACTCTTTTTACATTTAGCTATCTTTTCTTAAGAATGCAGATGTGTAATTAAAACACTTTACTCAAATATTGTTTAATTACCAAGAAATTCAAAACATAAATTTTCAGATTTACTACTATTTTAGCAAAATTTAGGCAATTGATTTGGCGGAAAATGATTTCAACCTCGATCATTTTTGGCACAGATTTCAATTGGTGTGGGGCACTTCCATTCAAAATTCAGGTGAATACTACGTGGATCACACTGTATGTAACCGTAACATGTGATTCATAACTCCATAATTTGATCATTATGCAATAAGAATATTGAGTTGAGATAATGATGATTGTATTTTATCGAATAACGGCCATTTTGTCCGTATTATACCGGTTTTATCATACGTTCCTGTGATATTACACAATAAAACACTAAACATTGTTATGTGATCTATAACCAACTTTTTTAAAAGTTATGATTAAGCATCTACCTTAACAAGTTGGTGGTTCTTTTATTTGTATACTAGCCCATCATCATAAATCACACATCGTAGTTACTATTCAATGATGCTCTCTTTTACTTTGTGTAAACAATCAACGAAGTGTAGCACGTAACGAACTTTCCACGCTCACAAACAGAATATTTCAAAAATTACCTAATCAATTATTAAGAAGTGATAAACGGTGAGGATATTGGATAGCGGAAACAAGACCTCTCTTTGGGGGAACTTTAGTGTATTTGGCCGACGAAATTGCCTGAGCGTAAGAGTGAAAAGACAGTATAGTGTAAAATTAAAAGACAGGAGACGATTATTCAAATTATTTTGCGCAATTAAGTTGATATTATCTTAAGACGAATGTAATACTGAAAAGCAGAACTGGCACACAGGCACAGAAACAAAAACAAATTACGAAGACTGCGTAATTTGTAATTCAGCGGAAACAAGGAATCTCTTAATTTAGAATACTTGGTAGACGATATTTTCTGAGCGACAGATAAAACCTATACAATGTCAAGTAGAACCCATACACATGCACTGAAATAGAAATAAATTACGAAGACAGTGTTATCTGTAATTTTACATACTATTTCAGAAATTTGGTAGCGGAAACAAGACATCTCTAGAGAAAATTTTGTGTATGTGGCAGAAGATATTTCCTGACGGTAAGTGTGAAAACATTGTATATTGTCAAATTACATGATAGGTGACGACTATGTAAATTAATTTGTGCAATTGATAATATCTTAAGTAGATTGCAAATGTAACACTGACAAGTAGAACCCGTACGTAGGCACAGAAATAAAAAATAATTACGAACACAGTATTATCTGTAAATTTGCATAACATTTCAGAAATTTGGTAGCGGACAAAAGGCATCTATATAGGAAATGTAGTATATTTGGCAGAAGATATTTCCTGACCGTAAGTGTGAAAACACTGCTTATTGTCAAATTACATGATAGGTGACGAGTATGCAAATCAATTTGTGCAATTGATAATATCTTAAGTAGATTGCAAATGTAACACTGACAAGTAGAACCCGTACGTAGGCACAGAAATAAAAAATAATTACGAACACAGTATTATCTGTAAATTTGCATAATATTTTAGAAATGTGGTAGCGGAAACAAGACATCTCTGGAGAAACTTTAGCGTACTTGGCAGAATATATTTCCTGATCGTAAAGTGTAAATAGACTGTGTATTGTAAAATTATATGTAGGTGACGATTATGCAAATTAATTGACGCAATTGATAATATCTTAAGTAGATTGCAAATGTAACACTGACAAGTAGAACCCGTACGTAGGCACAGAAACAAAAAATAATTACGAACACAGTGTTATCTGTAAATTTGCATAATATTTCAGAAATTTGGTAGCGGACAAAAGGCATCTCTATAGGAAATGTAGCGTCTTTGGCAGAAGATATTTCCTGACCGTAAGTGTGAAAACACTGCTTATTGTCAAATTACATGATAGGTGAAGATTATGCAAATTATTTTGTGCAATTGATAATATCTTAAGAAGATTGCAACTGTAACACTTAAAATATAACCCGTACATAGGCACAGAAACAAAAATAAATTACGAAGACAGTGTAATCTGTAAATTTGCATAATATTTCAGAAATTTAGTAGCAGACAGAAGGCATGTCTATACAAAATTTAGCGGATTTGGCAGAAGATATTTCCTGAGCGTAAGTGTGAAAACACTGCTTATGGTCAAATTACATGATAGGTGAAGATTATGCAAATCAATTTGTGCAATTGATAATATCTTAAGTAGATTGCAAATGTAACACTGACAAGTAGAACCCGTACGTAGGCACAGAAATAAAAATAAATTACGAAGACACTGTAATCTGTAAATTTGCATAATATTTTAGTAATGTGGTAGCGGAAACAAGACATCTCTGGAGAAACTTTAGCGTACTTGGCAGAATATATTTCCTGATCGTAAAGTGTAAAAAGACTGTATATTGTAAAATTATATGATAGGTGACGATTATGCAAATTATTTTGTGCAATTGATAATATCTTAAGTAGATTGCAAATGTAACACTTGAAGTATAACCCGTACACATGTACAGAAATAAAATAAATTACGAAGACACTGTTATCTGTAAATTTGCATAATATTTTAGAAATTTTGTAGCGGAAACAAGACATCTCTGGAGAAAATTTAACGTATTTGGCAGAATAGATTTCCGGACCGCAAAGTGTGAAAAGACACTTTGTTGTAAAATTATATGATAGGTGACGATTATGCAAATTAATTAGAGCAATTGATAATATCTTGAGAAGATTGCAAATATAACACTTACAAGTAGAACCCGTAAACATGCACATGCGCAGAAACAAAAAATATTTACGAACACAGTATTATCTGTAAATTTGCATAATATTTCAGAAATTTGGTAACGGAAAGAAGGCATCTTCAAAAGTCACGTGGACTAGGTAAGCTCATGTGATTTAGACACCTTAGCAGGTTTCATTGCTGAGTAATAGATCAGTTTGAATCTGTGTCTAGCACAACGCACAATTGGTAGCAGAAAAAAGACTTCCTAGAGTAAATTTAGCGTATTTGACGGGAAGTAATTCTATTATGAGTAACGACTATGCAAATTATGGTGCACAACAAAGCAGTTAGTTTATGAATGTCACACACAGGCACGGAATACAAAAATAAATTGAGAAATTGCAGTGAGAGAACAGTATTATCTGTAAATTTGCATAATGTTCCAGAAATTAATATATAATGAAAACATTTATTGTGTTACTCTTGTGAATAACATTACAGGTTTTACCAAAAATACTTGTACTTTGTATTAAGAACATTATTCGTCAGAAAGTTGGTAATAAATCGCAAAACATTTTTCATTGGTCTATTATGTAAAATCATGAAGTTATTGCCCCATGGAAAAAATAAATATTATTTTGTGTGTTACAGTGACGTCTTTTAAGAAACTTGTCCAATATTTTTTCAAAAATCGCAATTTTATTAAAGAAAATATGCAATTTTTGATACTATTTAAAATCCACATTTTAAAATAATTTTGGACAACAATAAGTACCCCATCATTAGAGATATATGATTATTTCAGGCTACAGTTTGAGATAAGGCAAAATATCTCTGCCATAGGAACCTATGGTAGAAGCGTTATAATACTGTCAAAACGGCATATATCCACTAAAATACAACCATCATTTTCTCGAATTTTTAATTTCCTTATAATATCCGGAAGTACATTTTTGGGGAAAAAGAATAAATCCTGGGTATTTGCATTCATGAGTAGGCTTCTGATTTAAAAAACCCTATATGAATTGTTTTTAATTGTTATATAGTAAACAATTGGTATTACCTTGGAACCATACCTATTTTTATCTATTCGTCACATCAAGATAATGCAAGTCAGCATGTTAGATGTTTAAAAGCGTACTCAAAATAATAATGCGTTTTTTGTTGTGGTCAATCAAACCCTGTATACATACATGAATGGAGTTATAATAAGTGGAAAGGGGTTGTTGGTGTAATGAACAAACTAAAAACCAATTCTGTAATATCATGGGCTTTAGATATAATATTTACGTGGAAAAAAATACAAAATACCAAATACTGTATTATTTTAAACGAGCTGTTTGATATAATATTCACGTGGAAAAAAAACTTCTTACTAACAAATACTGTATTATTATGAAAAGGCTGATTTATGTAATATCCATGTGGAAAAACTACTAACTAACCAAATCTGTATTAACGGGCTTATTAGTATAATATGCATATGGTGAAATACTCTCTAACAATACTATGTTATTATGAAAAGATTGTTTATGTATTATTCATGTGAAAAAAAACTACTGAATACGAAATACTGTATTTTTATGAAATGTCTTATTGGTCTATTATTCCAGTAGGATAACTACTCACTAACAAATACAGTATTATTATAAAATGGCTGGATGAAGTAATATCCATGTAGAAGAACTACTCACTAACCAATACTGATTTATTATGAAAGGTCTTGTCGATGTAGTATCTATGTAGAAGTAATCCTCACTGTTATTTACTGCTTAATCAAACTGACTCGCCCATGAATAATTACTTCACAAAGGTATATACTTCAACAACTCAGAAGTGAATCGCATATAAATGTTGAAGTATTAATTTATTCACGCAGTAAAGTATTTACAAGAACACAAACATGTTGAAACAAAAACCACTTGGACATTGTTAACATTTTTAGCTCTACCATAAATATAACATGCAAAAAATATCGAAGTTCTGTGACATCAATAATTGTTTTTGTTATGAAATGGCCATTATCTACACCTTGATTGTCTGTTCGTGAGACTTAATAAGCTAATTGAATTTGTGTTCATTAAACAAAACACGTTATCACAATCTTTTGTTGTTCAACAATACCCCAACAAAATAATACTTTACAAAATAAAGTTTTTTAGGGTTTCATTTTCCGTCTACAACTGTGATTATAACTCCACAAAAAACACTGATTCTTGTTTCTAACATGTTATTAATATATGGAACATTCTGGCATCTACTTTCATTGCACAATTATGCAATCATTATTCATGTACAGGCTTGTAAAATATGTAAATCGTGTATAAACAATCTTTTAGGATGTTCTACTTGTGACAGCTCACGAAATGTTAGCAGTGTGAAACAAAGACCGTTTAACTATAATCAAAGAAAGGTTAGAAAGAACTCCCATGTGCTGAGAGTATTGGAGACACATTAAAAATAATTCGAAATTACTTGTACTTGAGATATTGATGGAAAAGCTGAAAACTAATTATGCAAATCAGAAAATTAATATGAACAGATTTGAGGTCTGCGCAAAGTAACAGACCATCTATGTACCAAGTTTTATTGAAATATGATTAGAACAAAAAAAAATATGAATTATTATGCTAAATTAGGAATTAATATGAACAGATTTTAACCCCAAACTAATCAGGTTTGTACATTGTCCTATAGCATCTTTGTACTAAGTTTCATTGAAATGGAATAACTAGTACTTTAGATATCAGTGTGAAAGCTTAGAATTGGTTAATTATGCAAATTAGGTAATTAATATGTACAGATTTTAACCCACAATTAATCAGGTCTGTCTATTGTCCTACAGCATCCATGTACAAAGTTTCATTGAAATGTGATAATTAGTACTTGAGATATGTGTGAAAGTTGAAAATTGATTAATTATGCAAATTAGGTGATTAATATGCATAAATATTGACTGAAAACTAATTTGGTCCCTGCATAGTTCTAGATTCATTGAAATGTGATGATTAATACTTGAGATATCAGTGAAAAAGCTGGAAATTAATTGATTAATTAATTAATTAATTAATTATGCAAATTAGGTAATTAATATGCACAATTATTAACCCTGAAACTAATCAGGTCTCTGCATAGTCCTTGAGTATCTATGTACCAAGTTTCATTGAAATGTAATGCTTAACTTGAAATATCAAAAGATGAAAATTAATTAATTGTGCAATTAGGTAATTAATATGTACTGATATTACCCTAAAAACTATCAGGTCTGTGCAGTGTCCTATGACATCTATGTACGAAATTTCATTGAAATGTGATGATTAGTACTTGAGGTATCAGTGGAAAAAAACTAATCATTATGCATATTACTAATATGCACGGATTTTTACCAAAAACTCATCAAATCTGCGCTTAAGTTCAGAGCATCTATGTACCAAGTTTCATCAAAATCCAATGAGTGGTTGTTTAGATATCATTGGAACAGTCATGGAACAGCTAAAAATCAGCTAATTATCATGCGATTTAGGTAATTAATATCCATGGATGTTTACCAAAACCCAATCAAATCTGCGCATTGGCCCAGAGCATCTATGCACCAAGTTTCATCAAAAACCGATGTATGGTTCTTGAGATAGCAGTCGAACAGTCGGACACACATACACACATACACACGTACACACACACATACAGACAAACTAACTGCAAAGACTCCCATTGTGTGCTTCGCACACGGGAGTCAAAAACAATACAAACACAATGTTTGTAAACAAGCAAATAGAAATGTTGCAACTGGGTTAATTTGTTTTGTTCACACATAGCAGAATGTTAGGAGAATCTTGGCTTAGAATTTAGAGTCGACGTTTTCTGCAACCTTCAATCAATGTTCAGATGCATTATTGACGTTTTATCCATCATCAATCCAATATTTTCATGACTCTCTATCAGTAACCCGATTTACATGTGTCTTAAAATTATGGGTAAATTACATGTTCTTGTCAGCGATTTTCGAATACTAATAATTTCAATATTATAGTTGACAATAAAGGCATCTTGAACTTGTATGGATACTTCATACAATCTGTGATATTCCAGTGAGAGAAATTGCTTATGATTCGTATATGCCGTACATAACTCATTCTTGTTCTTGAGTGTTTTATATCAATTCACATCAGATTGCCATACAGCAATTTGTAAAACAGACGACATGACCAGAGAGGTAAAAATACGGTCATGCCATTTTTCGCTCATGTTAAAATTTCATGAATAATTTGTGCAAAATAACCGATTTTAAGCAGATTAGAATTTTAACACTGAAATGTAGAACCCGCACAAAATATGGAGAAAATATTAATGACCACATCGCAACTAAATAGTTTTGCCGGGCAAGAGTCAAATAAAAACGACAATTTTTAATGTGCACATCAAGACAATCGTAGTTTTTGATACTTTCTATTTACGTTTTTATTGTAATCGCACATATTTGACGTCCAATTCCCACAACATGCAAATAATTACATCTGCCCATGGCGTGTTTTCAATGTTTGAAATACCATGTCATCACACTAGAAAAATTGCGAAGCTAACGTAAATTAATGCAAATCAATGTATTTCCGTGGTTAGAGTGTTTTGTTTTACTATGGATATGATACGAATTCAGAAATCTGCAAACAAAATGTTGACAATAGAGTCACGGGTGGAAACATGGGATTATTTTAATTGGGCTGAACATAATGTATTGTTTTCTTTTTTCTGAATACTCCGGAATTTGATTGTAAAGAAGTGGTTAAATTCGAAAATAATAAACTGTTAGAAATATCCGAGTAATACCAGAACTAAAGTAATTAATCGAAAAAATAGGTTCATTTGATATGTATCATGTATTCACTTCATGACGCACAGTTAACGGCAAAATTACGACTTTTAAGTCAGAGCACTACTTATCTGCCATTTTGTTACATGTGCCTCAGATTGAACATTATGTTTCAATTATGTTGTTGTGTTATTTAATAATTTGTAGGTGCTATTCGTTCTCTAAGTCGTTGTGGGAACGGTCAGAGGTTTCAAACAAAAACAAATTTGTTCTCGTGATTTTTTCTAGTGATTTATATGTGTTTTATTCATTGTCAAACGAAATCGACATAAGCGGGAAAGGTAAAACAAATGTCAAATCGGCCTAATAACATTTACACCCGAGTTAACATATTATAAATAATTTATGCAAAATAACATATTTTAAGCAGTTTAGAATTTTAACACTGAAACGTAAAAACCACACACAACAAGGATGAAAAAATAATGAATATATCTCAACTAAAAAATTTTGCTATACCAGAATCATAGAAAAATATTATTTTCTAAAGTACAGAACAAAGACAATCATATCTGACTATTTCCAAATAAAACAAGCAATTCTCTTGATACCATACATAATTCCATTCATCGAATATTGTTTCTCTTTCCCGACGTTAAAATTGGATACACGAAATTGGATTGTAATAAATACAGAAAAAATACAGACGATATGGTTAAATTCGAAAAAAAATAAAATTAGTAAAATAGCTTAAAATTTCCAGAAATGGAATCTGCATTGGAGATTACTTGATCAAATAACTTCACTTCACGACCCAGACAAAGTAGTCGGCATTCTGAAGTCAAACGCTTTGTTAATTTATTGTCAGTGGATGAACTACTTGTTTTGAGAAAGCTAATATGTTTGAAGTGAAACAAAATACATCTGAACATGCTTACAAAAGGTTCATAGAAGGTGTATCACGCAGGTTACAACATGTACTTCCAATTTAACTAGTATAACTCAAGAAAAACACTGTAAGCAGAATGAACATGAAAGTTGAAGGTACAATAGAAAAAATCAATATTTTTTTACTAAATAGTGTTACCTCTGTAACGAAAATCAACCTAAAAAATTTAAAAAATAGTTTCGATATTTTAATTACATTTTCTAACACAGAATGTTCTGGAAACAGTATGTGGGTGTGTTATACAAGATTTAAAAACTACGTCAGAAATATGTAAATTCTTGGCCAATTCAACCGCATATAAACACACCGTACTCTCAGTTTCAATTCATTCTGACACTAACGATTGCGTGTGTATCTTCTGCAGTATCTACAGTACGTGAGTATGATAATTGTTATCGTAATTTCTGTGATAACGATGAATTGTTTTCAGCATATCTATTTTATAACCCATAATAACGTGTCTTCAGACATGCACCAAATTATTGATAATTAAAAAAATGTCCTTTTCGCATCCCTTTTTTTAATTTTTTTTAGCGAAATCATATACTCCTACTTCTTCCATAACGTAAAACAAACTGCTTTGATATTTTACCGATTACCATTTGTGCGGCTTCTTGGTCAAATTATGCATCTATGCCCAGTTTATCTTGAATACACTGCTATGGCGCTCTACTATTTGTATAGATGCTTGGCACCTATGTTCGCACGCGTGTATTCATTTCGGCATTTGTAGTTGTCTCTTCTTTCGTGGTGTTTCATCAGAACTGCTAGTGTTGACGACTTGGAAACCACCTTATTTTAATTATCTACTTTTTGGAGTTTGTTATCTATTTTTTGTCAAACACGAGGTTAAAAAAATGAATACATGTTTTTTATCATCATTCTGACTATACAATGTATTGAATTAAATGCGATCATACCATCACTATTCAGCGTGTAGTCAATATCCCCTGAAAAAAACACCCAACGATATGTGCATTTCAGTGATTGTAACCCTACCTGTATGTAGAATTAAAACTACGAATAGCACTGATCCCATGGGAACTGTACATTTCATGTCATTTATTAGCCTATTGCGATTCAGCTTCAAAGGAAATGTTTTTTAATGGGCATTCACCTAACAAATGTAGGATATACGAAATTTCCGTGTGTCTACAGTAGTTCATATTTAATTAGTGATTATTGTCGCTGCATATTAAATAACAAAAATGAAGAAATTTGTGTTTTGTATCTCATAAATGTTATTGCAAAATTTTTGGTCTTCAGTTCTTTGAAGTATTTTTTTTTATAATAATTATAATTTAACATGGCTGACTGAAAGCAGAAAACTAGGAGTGGTAAAAACACAACCACTTAAGTAATGTATACACGCACATAATTATTTCAGAAATCATGGCATATTCAGAAAACAACAACAACATAAGTGTGCCTAGTGGTTTCATTGTGTCATTAGTAACGATTTTAATATTTGGTTTTACAGACTTGGTTACCGTTCTGAAGAATTGGTTACTATGCTTCATATTCATTCAATATGTATATTTGTTATGATGGCGATGTTTGTACATTGCATCAACGCAGTAAGTGATAATTAACATATTGGGGTAAATCAAAACATAGTATTTTAAGTTGTCAGATTTCTGATTTTATTTTGTTAACAGGCACCTCCTCCCGAACCACCGGAAGAAACGGAAAGTCCTGATACATTTGAGTCTGATATAAAGTTAACTTCTGAGCAAGAAACAGACATTGAAGCAATAATAGCCGCTGAAGCAAGTGGGGTCGGTGCAAGAAAAGCTATAACTAGCCTTTCAAAGCGTTGGAATAATGCTATTGTGCCATATGTGATATCATCAACAAGTAAGTATATGTCTGTTTGATAGTTTGTGCTTTCATGTATCAAGTTTTCAGTACACAACATGTATCTATATTATTGCAGGTCAGTCTGATGCTGTCGTAATAAAACAAGCGATGACCTACTGGGAGAGCAACACTTGTATTAGATTCCCACCGTATAACTCGGGCGCGGGGCATTCTGATAGAATTAACTTTAAAAAAGAAAAAGGGTAAGGTTACTAACAATTTTAAACACTCAATTAGTAACAGTCTTTGAGCATATTAGTTAACGTCTGTACCGTTACCGTAGCTGGCGTTGTTGTGTGAAGGTTTATATTATTAGTGATACATTTCTGTATATGTTACCTTCATAGATGCTGGTCTTACGTTGGTCTCACTGGTTGGGGTGTTCAAGATATTTCTATCGGATATGGTTGTGCACATGTGAGTGACGTTTGTATTTAAGTATTCTTGTTTTTGGTACACTTGTGATAAGTGTTGTATTATATCAGTTCAATAATATTAATATTTCAAGGAATAGTCAATATTCACATAGAAATGGGAAATGCTGAATCGGGCATAACAGACAACACATTTCTATGTACAAAGTTTCACATTGGTTAAATCAAGTTAAATAATCCTATTATTATAGTTAATTATTAAAAACAGCATTTTTAAATTACAAGAGGTATTTATATTTGTATAATACAATACGTTCCCGATAGCACGTAACCTCTACCTTATAAGGTATTCCCAATGAAATTCAAATTTTCCCACCGATCATGTTTCTAATCGGTAGTGTATTGTGATTAAAGGACCGATATGCTATGAGTTTTAAGTTTTTTCTGAAACTACATAATGCAATTGCTTAGTAATTTTTTTTCCTATTTAAAATGGGATTGTTTTGAGCAGTAACACCCGTGATTCAAAGGATTTTAAGACCAACGAGTAGTGAAAATGCATAATCTCTCTACTAAATGAGCTAAGCATTGTGGTTTACTATTATTATTGCTGCCATCGTTTGCCAATATTCTTTTTATATAAGAATTTACGTTACACAAGTTCACTATGACAAAAAACATTCCGTATTTTTTTATTTATTTCATATTTCATTAAGTTATTTAACGCTGTTGTCCATGATTTAGGACTAATTCCCACGAAACAAAAACAAAGCAATACATACATAATAAGGGTCGCACAATTATATTTGAAAAATATATATAATGCAATATATTCTCAAGTCACACCACATTCACCAATTATCGTTCACATATCAGTAATTGATTATACAGATACTAACAAGTGTCCATATAAAGTAATTTTAATCTAATTATGTTATTGTTCACGGATCTTAACTAGTGTTTTATGTTGCTTCATGAAACAGAGGGGAACTATTGCTCACGAAATTGGTCATGCAATAGGATTCTGGCATGAACAAAGTCGCACGGACCGAGATAATTACGTTACAATTCACTGGGAAAACATCGAGTCGGATATGGGTTACAATTTCAACAAATATACCTCTGCGGATGTTAATATGTACAACGTGCCATACGACATTGGATCGCTTATGCATTATGGTGCTAAGGTAGGACTATATTGTAAATATTGAAACATTAACTGTATTCGCCATATGTGATCACTCAAAATACGTTAGGTCTTATGCAATATATCTTTACGTTTGAAGCTTTTTTTTTTATAATATTTCCAAACATATGATGAAGACTTGTAGCTCATATAAAATTATGTCCATTTTGTTTAAAATTGTCAATTAAATATAACATATTTTTCTGACAATAAATATGGCGTTCAAAGGGCTACCGTGCAGTTACACACTAAATATCCCCTGATACATGCACTGTGTGATATTTACAAGTCAAAATAAATTCAGTATTTCAGCACGAATGGCCAGGATACAATAACAGCGAATAACCCAGCTGACCAAGACAAAATGGGCGAGCGTGATTATTTGAGTAACGCTGATATTTTTTTAGCCAATATAATTTATGACTGCCCAGGTATGTATGTATTTTTTATTTTTTTATTCCATTAATTAATACAGTTGTGTTTTTTTAGTTTCTGGTGATACCCAGTTATAATTTAGTTTTTTCACTGTTTTTTTTTTAGCTATTCGAGCTCGTTTTGTATCAATGTATTACGTTATAAAATTGTTGTTGATAACAAATTTTTCAGCTCTGCCAAAAGCAAGCACAGAAGCAGTGTTTCCGTTTGATAATCAATGTAAATCTCCATATAAAGTTAATAGTCAAGCTAGTTTGAATTGGGCAAGACATGCACTACAACAGAATGGAGAAAATAGAAGCTTCTGGGTTGATGGCACGATTTCAGGCAGTACAATTACATTCAGTGATGGTTCAACAATGTCAGTAGATTCGTCTTTGTTTCACAGTAATGAACCAAATGGAAGTGGGCAATGTCTCCAATTGTGTTGAGTACAAAATACAAGGCCTGTTTTCATTATTACATTTTATTCCGTATTTGCTTTGTATGTTAAAACAGTTTGATGTTTATTTAAACACCGTCAGAATGACGATATACATTGCAGAGTAATTTAATTATCATAAAATAGCTATCTGAACAACTTGTCATGTAGTACGAAGGTCATTTTGAGTACATATTGCCGTTATAAAGCGATCAAATACAATCATATTTACAGGTGGTACAACAATGACTGGAAATTGGATGATACGATGTGCGACTACAATCAGAAGAAGTATCTATGTGCAGGTACAGTGATCGTTATGTATATATATATATATATATGTATTATAGTTTTCCGCAAAATGTTTACACAAGGTCAAGGAATACTCAAGTTCTACATTTACATTTATACGGCAACACATTCACGTGTTCTGAAAATATTCCATGTATGAGTGATGTCTTATTAATAATGTTGTAATGGTCGTATATTCAACAGATTTACCGCGTCCTAGTTCTAGTACAGAGCTTCCGGCTAATGCTCAGTGTGATTCTGGATCTCTATTCCAAGTTGTTGACCAGAACGATTTAGAACGTGGACAGATCGTAATTAAAACAAATGGAGAGAATAGAAATTTCTGGGTGGATGGGAGCATATCAGGCAATACCATTACCTTCACTGGTGGTTCAACAATATCGGTTAATTCAGAATTGTTTCAACCAAATGAGCCCAATGGAAGTGGCTCCTGTCTCCATTTGCGGTGAGTGCATATAATATATACTATGTATTATGTTGTTTTTGTTATTGTTGATAGTGTACTATGGGAAATACAGAAAGTCTAATTACATGTTTTAGCACAGTTTTAAAGTAAGACGTTCCTCAAAAATAAAAAATAAACTATTGTCATTATGTTTACATTTGTGACATTTTAGGATAAAAAGAAAATTTGATTGACAAAATGGTATTAAAATAGCATTTTTAGTATAACTTACAAATGTATTCTACGACAAAAATATTTTAAAACTAAGCCTGGTGACATATCGTGAAAAAATGATATTTGTTATATCAATATGATTGTTATATCAATAATTTCATTGGATTTGAACAAAAATCTCCTCATAATTATAAACACATTTTGACACAATTGCATTTTACCTTCAGTTGCAAATTTATTAGCATCGTGCTTACAAATGCAAACAATTTCATCAAATTAAAAAATCTCTTCTGTCCTTATATACAGGTATTATAACAATACATGGAAATTAGACGACACTACATGCAACTTTGCTCAAAAGTATTTGTGTTCTGCTTAAGCGGTACGTATCATGCAAACTAAATAATTAATTTTGATGTGAGGTCTAAATACATCTTCTCTTTTCTCGCGCCCACATTTGTTGTAAAATTAACTAAAATTCTTGATATTGACTGTATAATGTATTTCAGCTGGGCATCTTGTTAAATGAATATTTTTAACTGTAGAGCTACCAGCCATCATTGGGGCGCCACTATCTGGCAGCTAAATAGTTTCCTCGGACATATAGCATGTATAGTGGAAAACAAAATATGCACATGAAACAATTGAGCATAATGATAATGATAATGACATCTTCGAGATAGACACTATTTTACTTTTGATTAATTGTAGTCTAATATTGTATTGCTGTAATTTGTTTAATGCAATTTGAAAAAAAATATATATTCTTGTTTGATACTGAAAGTAGATAATTATATATTATATAACTAAAATATAACTCTATTGGATGCATAATGGCCTGATATTGTAGCAAACATCCGATTTGTCGTTTTATGAAGCAATACAATTATTCATTAAGTTTTGAACCATTTGTTTTTGTACGTAAACTGAAAATCACTTTTTTTTTCATTTTCTATCTAACGAGTATTGTTGCATGTCTTCATCGCAACTTTTTCGTGGATGGTAAACACATCTTTAAATCAAAGTCTTAATTATTAATTCTCTTATTGCATTCATGAAATCACTCCACGAATTATATTACTGCAATCGCATGCCTCGTAAATAAATCGTACGTGTAGTTTAGTTGCATGTCTAATGGAAATTTAGTTTATTATTATTGTTATTGCATGCTATAAAACTTGTTGAATTGCAGGACAATAAATAATCTAAAGCATAAATATTGAGTCTTTTATCGTGAAAGTGTGATGGCATGCATTTTCGGTGTATGATAATTCTAATTGTTTGAAACTTCACAAAGGAGCAATTGTAGTGCAGTATTGTACCACAGTATTAAAGACCTACAGTCTATTATGCGTTCGAATTATGTTGACACATAATTGATACTTCTTATGTGACCCACAACGATGCGGTGCGACAAATGCGACACTTAAAATAAACTTGCTAAAAGTCATAGTATTCTGAATATCAAGACCGAGCTGTGGGATTAAGCAAATTTGTTGTCTTTATTGTTCTGTATGAAAAAATGGGATGCCAATAATTAAATGTCGATAAGCAAACTCCGACAACATCAGAATCCACAGGCAACTTTACGATTGCGAAAGAAAACGGTACAACATAGCCAATTCAGGGAGAGATTCGTCAATCAAGAGGTGACAAGCGCATCCTGCTCTGTTGTGGCAGGCACCACATACCGACACTGCAATATGCATCACAAAACCGATCGGTGACAATTGTGTTACAAGTAGGACGTAGTGTGTACAAAACACAAACTACACTTACACTGGGAAGGTATCATGTAAACCACTTGATTACTTGTCAGAGAACACTTCCAGCTTTAAAATTCCTCGCTCTCCTTATAAAATTGCTTACAGTTCTACTAATTACTTAGGCGTACGTTATATATTATCCACCAATAACTATAAGCCATTGATTTATCACACAGTTTCTACGCCGTGTCTCTCAAAGGCAAGTCTTGCAGATACTTACTGCAGTATATTTATGAAAACAAGCCATACATGACACAATTATAATAATATAGTTGGAACACAAACATGTCAGATATAGATCCAGAAGCTGATGCTTAATTTTGTGTCTGATCGTCAAACGAGTACTTGCCCATATTGAGAGATATTGACTGGAAAAGCTTTTTAAATACATCTCTATATCGATGACAGGATGTATAATGAATATTAAATTTGAACATGATCAGTCAAAGCATGTCAGAAATATGGCACTAGAACAAAATGGCCGCCAGTTGGCTATTTGAAATCAGTTGGTCATTTTAAATGACGTGCATCAGGGTTCAATACTGTTTAATGTATGTACAAGGTTGAACAAAATCCAACTGTAGACAGCAGAGATCCGGTTGCGGAATGCCAGAAATGCTTGATTTTGATTATTTTGTATCACAAAAATGGCCGGCCGTCGGCCATCTTGAATCAGATCATGAAACAAATCGGTGTGCACATGTATAATATGTACATGTGAAGTTTAAATGTAATCGGTCCAGGCACGGCTAAGACACACACAAAGGTCGTTCTATAAGTTCATAAAATTGTTTGACTACGTCCAAACGGGAACTGATATGCATTTACCATTAGGTAGACTATACGCCAATAACACGATTGCTGTTGACGATTCATTGCTCGACAACAATTCTGCGAAAGCAACATGTACGTGATTCTCTATCAATATGATTACAATTAAATTAACGAAACCATTTACATATATAAACTTGTTTCGAAATAAATAAACCAACAACAGTTTATGGTATCACTTCCTACCCAGACACTTTTTTCGAACATCAGCAATCATTTGTGGCAAAGGTATTTTCCCACAATATCGTTGTATCTGCCATACAACTTTTTGAGTTACAGTACAGAAACGGTATTGTAATAAATTAATGCGACGACATTGCTGAAGGGGTACACATGAGCTGCAGGCTCCACTTAACATGTCAACTGTAGAATGTACACACAATAGGCTGGAGAGATAGGAATATTGCTGTCAAGGTGTGGGAGGTTTATGATTTTAAAATATTTTTTTTTTATCGTGAAGTATGATAGAATGATGACCAGTAGAGTAATGTTTATATTCAAAGTAAATAAATCAGTGTCAGTTGTTTCTTTACCTCCAGACTTTCTATTTTCAAATTTCTCAGTTTTGTAAAAGTTAAAAGTTAACCAAATCCATAGATCACCGGTACTTGGCAGTAAACAAAAATTCATACAGTAGTACTCTAATAAACGTGCGCCCTCAAACACGGCGTTAGAGAGAATATGCGGATAAACAGGCCCATTAGCTAAAATCAAACACATGATGGCGGTATGAGACGATACAACTTTAAAGGAGATCATCAAATGATGTAGGTGGATAGAATGATTTTTAGTGAATAAATTGATCTGAAACAGTTATATAACACCAACACACATACCCTACGTAAAGTATCAGAAAGAAATGAAAGAATGGCCGTCCCATCCTCGAAATCAGAGTGAAACGAATTTGCCTGTAATTTCCAAAAGCTGAATATAGCCGCCAACAAATAATGCTGTGAACAATAGTGGTCGAGGTAGGTGGATATCCATCTGCGAAAGCCAGATATCATGAATATTGATGATCTCGAAGCGCATTTTTTGATACACTAATACAAAATGGCAACTATGAAAATGTGATGTACGCGGAACTTAGATGCATACAATTGAAAGGGGAGCGATCATATCACCCCATCGTGGGGTAAAAACTGAGTGGAAGAACCAAAAGGTTGCAAAGTTCTACTGAATCCAAGTAATCTAATTAACATTTACACACGCATAAAAATGTTAGGGGAATATGCTTTACATATAGGAACATAGAACAGTAATATTTAATAAATGGAAACTGAAAACACAAAAAACCAAGAGGAGAAGGTTTAAAATGAGTGAAGAAAGAGTGATAGAGAAGAAATGCCAACTATAAAATAAATGTGCACGTACTAAATTGTCGGGAAAAACTAAATGTACTGGGTGAAAGTCAAGGCTAACATCGAAAACATTAATACTAAAATATTGAAGATATGGTACATACCCCTCCATCAAATACTATATCAGTCACTGACAAGTCTGGTCATGTGCTGCATGTACATGTTTAAATTAA